>NC_056744.1:977726027-977918527 GCF_019279795.1 Protopterus annectens
TACATTTCTCTCTCACACTAATGCTGTGTCTATCAGTGGGTGAGTGGCAGAAAAGGCTCCCTTGTAACACAATGGATACTGACAATGCCATCCACAAAGTCTCAGTCTGCTACATAAAGTGATTACATTGTCTTATGTACAGAGAGGCACAAAGCCATAAAATACCATGATTTGCAGGCAGAAATGACAGCAATGTGTAAGAAAGATCCCCACACAATTCCAATAGCAGCAGGAGCAATAGGTCTAATAAAAAATAATTTACACTCATACTTAAATATGCTACAGATACATGTAACCCTGTATGAGCTGCAGAAGAAGGCAATACTGGGCACATTGGGGGTGACATCAAGACCAAGGCAATACTTATTTCATGAACTCCAATCATACCCTGACATAGAAATGGGGTCCAATCCTGCCATGGTATTAGAAACCCAAAACACATGGAGAAATTAAACTTTGAAAAGTTGGAAACGTGAACATTCCACTACAGCACTTCTACTTGCTCATACTTGGATAGTTGAACACTTTGTGTACAGATACTTCTGTATTAGAGAATTACTTTTGCAGGTAAAGACATGGATACTGTTACACATCCATACTTGAGTAGAAGGTAACTAGACATGCCGCTAAGAATTCTTGAACATTCATACTAACACTTTCATATTTGAACATACACCCACACATTTATACATACACAGACACACACACACACACACACATATATATATATATATATATATATATATATATATATATATATATAAAATATCTATATAAAAAATATCTATGTATATAATACTTACATCTATCTAAACATCTGTCTATATATATCTACACACATACACACACACAGATGTAATTACATACATACATACATTCATACCTACACAGAGGGAAGGGTAGGACATTGTCTTGTAAGAGGAGCACAATCAGAAAGTACTTTCTATTAATTTTTATTTATATTTTAAAAATGCGAAGATGCAGTACCATAAATATTAGCTGCTGCCTGGCTGTTCCCTGCCACCGTTCAGTTCACCCTTATGTTTCACATAAGTCAGTTACAGTGGATGCAGTGGGTGTGACCGTGAAGCCAGAAATATATATACTACCTGGTTGGGAATTCAACAGCAAGTAGAAGTAGCAGCTACAAGTTGCTACAACAATAATAAAAGCCGTGCAGCAGGCAGAATGTTTTCTTTTCTGAAGGGATTATTATTTTTTTCTGGCAGGGAGGATATAGGGGATCTGAGGAGTTGGCCAGACACTTTGACTTGTTGTCACATACCACTGATACAGGCGACAGCTAGCAACAACAACATGTACTGCAGATTTTAAACTGTTCCTGATTTCACTGAATGTCTATGAATGAGTTTGACCCATATATGAGTTTGTTTATTTTTTGTATCAGGACAGTAGCTGAAGAAATCAGTTTTAGTTTTTTTTGCTCTGGCAAATCATTCAGGACTGCATACTGCAATCATTAAACAATAGCAGATGTCATTTACCAGTGATACCATTGCATTTAACTACATTGATTTTACTTCATACATTTGTACAGTATTAGCACTGATTTATGAGTGCAGATATGGCATTCACCACACAGCTGAAGTACTTATTGTGAGGTGAAAGTGCGTGTGTGTGTGTGTGTGTGTGTGTGTGTGTGTGTGTGTGTGTGTGTGTGTGTGTGTGTGTGTGTGTGTGTGTGTGTCTGTGTGGTAGTACTAGTAACTGTAACAAGCTGTTTTTTTATACTTTTAAGAAAAAACAGTCCCTGCATGCACGGCAGCTGCACGGCTCCAAGAAAAAGCACTTCAGTAATAAAACATCTGGAGCCAGCAAACTGGTTTAATATTAATTGAAGTCAAGCATAAAATGAAAACAAAGTAACAGACTGGTTTCGAATAATAAATAAACATAGCCTTCATCAGTGTTCCGAACACTGACGAAGGCTATCTTTATTTATTAGCCGAAACCGGTCTGTTACTTTGTTTTTATTTTATGTTTGACTTAAATTAATATTAAACCAGTTTGCCACAGTTTGCAGGCTCCACCTGTTTTATTACTTTTTTATACTTTTAACAAAAAACATACTGCAGCTGCAACAGCAAAACAGCTTTTTTTTCTTCTCCTCCACTCTGAGTTGAGGGGAGTACCAGGTCAGCTAGCTATGGTCCTGTACATATAAAGGAGATACCTAAAATAGAAATCTGAATAGGCAGGTTGTTGATGGCTGATTTACCAACCATACACGGTCAACAAAACAGCTGATCAACTTACCAATGTGTGACCAGTATTACAGTGGGAAAGACATTATGCCCTTTTCCCCCACTATTGTGCAAGCTTGGAGTTGGTATATATACACACACACACACATATATATATATATATATATATATATATATATATATATATATATATATATATATATATATATATATATATATATATATATAAAGTGGGCTGGTATGTCGCAAACACTGAGTAGCATTCTACATTCACCAAGAATGATCCCACAATATGAATACAAGAGGACAGACTTCAATAATTGTCATTCTAGAGGAGTACTTTTTTGTCAACATGGGAAGATATGGTCAACAGGCCACATTGCTTTGCCAAGGATGGTCTGCACTTGTCCCCCTCTACGGTTTCAAATATTAGCTAAAACATTCTCTTCCCCTATAGTGCTTTTTCTTTAGGCAATGTCAAACTGGCAAACCTTCTGTCACAGCAAAACCAACCCAAGAGAATCTAAACGTGTTGCTCCTTAATGCCAGAAGTCTAAACAAGGAACTCCACTCCCTCCAAGCTCTCCTCACCCTGCAGAATTTGGACATCTATGCACTCACTGAGGCATGGTTTAAAGCAATAGAGAGCACCCCCGCAATGCAGGGCTACAATGCCTTCCACACATTCAGGCCAACTACTGCAAAGGCAGGGGAACAAAGGTGGAGGTGTCCCAATCTATAACAAACACACCTCAAAACTAGTCAGACAGGATGATGCACTTGAGCTTCTCCATGTCCACATTTCCACAGGAAAAGTCCCATATCACACCCTTGCAAGCTATAGGTCACTCTCTATGACCCAAGAAACCCATAACTTGTACCTGGACTTACTGGAATGCCTCATCATTCAACGCAATACCATATTCATGGGCAACTTCAACGAGTCCACTATAAACTGGGATACTTACATGATCCCAAACTTTAAAGGCACAAAGATTCCTGGTCTTTGTAAACACACACACCGAGGAGCAGATAGTTCATATGTCCACTAGGGGTACAAACATAGTCAACCTGGTATTCACAAACATGGGAGAACGCTGTAGATCCCACTAATGTACTATCCTCCCTAATAAGGTCAAATTGCAAAGCTGTCTCCTTCAAAATAAAAATTTATTTTGTGACCCTGGCTAATCCCATAACACTTACCAACTATTCCAGGAAAAACTTCCTACTACTAAATGATAACCTGTCAAAATTTCAATACCCCCAAACCATGAGAACACAGCTGCCAATGCAAAATGTTCAAAGAAACCCTGTACAATTATGAAAAATAAAAGTACCGAGACAGCTGTGGCTACCAGAAATACATCCAGAAGTAACTCAAAAAACAAACCACCTTGATGGAATCCAAACATAAACAGTTTGTACAACAAAAGAAAACAGTCATACCAAAGATTAGGAAGTGCCCAGCATAATAAAAACTCAAAGGCAGCACACAACAGTGTGCAGCACTGACTGTAAATGAAGCCACCTAGATGGAACCAGAAAATATAGCAAATCTGCTGGCCAACAAATTCAGCTGCAGTTGTATTCCCCTCTCTTCCGTGGCTGCCCACAAGGAAATACCATAAAACAACCCTCCACCCCAACTACCACTAGAGGGCATGTCATAGATGCACCCTCCAAGGCCAAAAATACTGCACTGATGGGTCCCAATAATATCCCAGGATATCTCCTAAATAGCCTGAAACATGACCTAACATGGTCACTGTTGTCACTGCTTAACCATTACCTCCAAACAGGCTTTGTGCACATGACTGGAGAACAGCAATGGTCACCCTTCATACTGTGTATATATTTTGCCTTTAACTGTGTAAGTGACAGCTGTAATACTGTGACCTTCTCAGAAATCTTGCTGTGATTCTTAAAGTAAACCTTACTTATTGATGTGTTCCATGATTAGTTTACAAAGTATCTTCTCAAAGTGACAAGGCATAGAATTGAGACTGGTCTGTATTCTGTGTAGGAGAATAGGGCTGAAGATTTTAGTACTGGAGTTATTAGGGAGTTTTTAATTGTTGTAGGACAATACATGATGCTAGACAGGCCTTATTAAATGTGAGAAAGTGGAATGGATATATGGTGCGCATCTAAGTAATGGCATGGATGTATGGTCCTCATCTATCCCATGATATGGATATATGGTATGCATATAAGCAATGGTATGGATATATGGTCCGTATCTAAGCAATGACATGGATATATAGTCTGCATCTAAGTGATGGCATGGATGTATGGTCCTCATCTAATCCATGATATGGATATATGGCATACATCTAAGTGATGGCATGGATGCATGGTCCTCATCTACCCCATGATATGGATATATGGTATGCATATAAGCAATGGTATAGATATATGGTCCACATTTAAGCAATGGTATGGATATACGGTCCACATCTAAGCGATGGTATGGATATATGGTCTGCATGTAAGCGATGGTATGGATATATAGTCTGCATCTATGCAACGGTATGGATATATGGTCTGCATCTAAGCGATGGTATGGATATATGGTCTGCATCCAAGTGATGGCATGGATGTATGGTCCTCATCTAACCCATGATATGGATATATGGTACTCATCTAAGCAATGGTATGACTATATGGTCTGCATCTAAGCGATGGTATGGATGTATGGTCTGCATCTAAGTGATGGTATGGATATATGGTCTGCATCTAAGGGATGGCATGGATGTACGGTCCTCATCTAACCCATGATATGGATTTATGGTACGCATCTAAGCAATGGTATGGATATATGGTCTGCATCTATAGTATGGATATATGGTCTGCATCTAAGCGATGGTATGGATATATGGTCTGCATCTAAGCGAAGCTATGAATATATGGTAGGGTAGACCCTAGGAACTACAGACCCAAAAGTCTAACCAGTCTCATATGCAAGGATGTTTTTGTATAATTGATGTGTTTTGGATAGAAGTATAATTTAGTTACCTGTAGGGGGCACATTCTAAGACAAAGATCAGAACATTTCTGCCAAAGGCTTTGTTGGAGAGATCTTCCTGAAATATATTTTAGTCACAGTGCGGCTTGTATTTAGAAGTTCAAAATGAATTCTCATATTTAAACACTAGACAACATAGAACACCAACTCACATACTTGTCTTTTATGGCCTCAGTTATTTAACCCATAATGTAGCCATAATACATTTTGTATACAGTAGGTAGAGCCTTTGGTGTGCATGAAATACTGATAAATTTGTTAAGTGATTCCCTAGTAAGAGATCAGATCTTAACATTAATAAGAAAGGCTTAACAGAAGTTTGTTAAGGACACCCTAAGCATTCTTAAGATGAGGTCTCATGTTTGGAAATGACAGCACAGCATTCTTAGGTTCATAGGTTCATACTAGGCTATCTGCCCTAGGGCATTTATAAGCCTAGCCAGAGTGTGTTTGGCTTTCGCCACCCATTTTAAATTAATTTTGCTATGCCCTTTTTCGAGGTTAGTATACTGTGTCTCTGTCTAACCTACGATCTCCCATCCACTCATCAAGATTCCTCTTGAAGAGAGTCAATGAGGGACTCTGCCTAACCTGGACTGGGATTTTATTCCAGAGTGAAGGGAGCCTCTGGGTTATGAATCTGTCCCCCCAGCATGTCCTATTTATTTCAGTGCTGAGGTTCAAGTCTCTTGAGCGCGTAGCTCGATGGGATTTGGATTTTCTGAGGTGCAGCATGTCCATTAATTCCGGGTTGGACATGGCTTTATACGTCAGGCACAGATCACCTCTGAGCAGGCAGTATGCCACTGAGTAGAGCTGGAGTTTCTTTAACCGGGCAGCATATGGCATCTGTTTGAGCCCTTTGATCCTCTTGGTGAGGTACTTTTGGGGTCTTTCCAGTTGCTGCAGGTGTCTGGTAAGGTACATCCCAAAAGGGGCATTGTACTCAATTATGGGCCTGATGAGGGATGAGTAAAGAGGCACGATGACCTCCCCTGATCTAGATGTGAATCCCTTCATGATTAGGTGGGCTATATAAAATGTTTTTCTAACCACTTTGGCCACGTGGTTGTCAAATGAGAGATTGCTATCAACTTGGGTCCCCAGGTCCCTAATTACTTCTTCTGTACTTAATGGATTACCACCTATGTGGTAATTTGTGGGCACTTTGTTTTTGCCAAAGGGGATGACTATACACTTTTTGGTGTTTAGCTTGAGGCCATGGCTCTGGCACCCGTTGTCTGTTTCTGTGAGGCCCTTTTGGAGGATGCTTGTGTGGACCACCTTCCCCTCGTCAATGGCCTTGGTGACTGTTTCAAAGAAATCGACCAGGTTTAAGAGGCAGGATCTGCCCTTAACAAAGCTGAACTGGGTAGGATCCAGTGTCTGTAGGTCCCCAATATCTTTATTTATGAGGTCCATGATGATCTTTTCCATAGCTTTGCAGACCAAGCTAGTCAGGCTTATGGGGCGATGGTTTCCAGGATCCGTTGAGGCACCACCTTTGTGGAGAGGGACCACTGTTGCTGTACGCCACTCTTTGGGTACATATCCTGTAGTAAGGCTGAGAGTGAACAGTAGTTTTATGTTTGGGTTTAGCTCTTCTTGGAGTTCATGTAGGACGCAGCCCGGGACACCATCTGGTCCCATTGATGCTGTGTTTTGCTTTTAGAGGCGGCTCTTACCTGAGCATCTGAGATGTCAGGGGCTGCACTCTGCTGGGATAGATATTTGCCCTTTGGTGGGAGGGATAAGTTTGCGCTGAACCTGTCAGCTAGGATGTTGTCAATGTCTGTGGGTTCGGTGTATTTTTTGTAATTTTGGACTAATTCTGAGCATATCTGAGAATTCCCACCCAGGTTCCTAACATAACTAAAGAAAGCCTTGTGATTATCCTTAGTGTCCTGTGCAATTTTTCTCTCGAAGCTGGCCTTAGACGATTTTATGAGTGCCCGTAGTTTTTTGCTAATACTGATCAGAGATGCCTTCCCTTTTTGGGATTTTGCTCTATCATGTAGTAGCTTCCTCCTTCTATTGTATAGTTTGTTTATGGCTGGGGTCCACCAGACAGGACGTCTGCCTTTGGAGGATTGGGTCTTGGTTTTATTTGGGATTGCATGATCCATGCATTCCTGAAGGTGTTCACAGAATGCGTTTATAAAGGATTCTGCGGTCTGGGCCGTATTTTCCACAGGCCCAGGCCTTTGAAGGATTCCACCTCGGTTTTGAGGAGTGTGAAATTTGCTTTAAAGAAGTTTTTCACTGTGGTTTTCTGGGCAGGGGGTGGGGTTGGTATGTGAATATCCAGTGAGATTAGTTTATGGTCTGATCTTACCAGTGAGGGATACACTTCTGGTATGGAGCACATAGTCCCCATGTTGGTCATGATCAGGTCCAGTATGTTTTCCCCTCTTGTGGGAGTGGTAACAAGTTGTTCCATAGCATTTGAGTTTATAAATTCTAGGAACCTTTGGGCTAGGGTGTTGGAGCTAGAGTAATGCTCCCAGTCTATGTTTGGGTAGTTGAAGTCGCCCAATATAATGGTGTTTAGAGAGACCTTCATATTTTCCGGTGTTCTCAGGAAGGCCGAGTGGGGTTCTTGGGTTTGGGAGGGTGGTCTGTAGCAGGCTATAAACTGGAAGGCAGTTTTACCCACTGTTAGTTGCACATGGATAGTCTCTGATGCTTTGTGCTGTGCCACCAACCTGGAGGTGTGGGTATTTTTGACGAAAATTGATACTCCCCCTCCTTTTGTGGTTCGGTCCAAGTTTTGGGGTAGAAAAGCATGGTATGAGGTATAACCTGGTAGTGCTGGGGTGCTCTCGGGAGCCTTGAACCAGGTTTCTGTTACTGCACAGATATCAATGTTCTCCATGCTAAGGAAAGTTTCGAGTGCGTGCATCTTGAGGTTTAGACTTCTGGCGTTGAGTAGCATTACTCTTAGTTTCTTATCCCTTGTGATACCTATGGAGGTGGGTTTGTCTTTTGAGCCTTGCCTAAAAAAGGCACTATGGGGGTAGCAAGAGCCTTTGCCAATATCTGAAAGCCCAGGGGTGGCAGGTGCAAGCCGTCCCTAGCAAAGCATCATGGCTTGTCGAGCATGTCATCCCAGGCTGATAGGCATTGGATCCCCTTTGAATGACACCAATACTTAAGCCAATTGTTGAAATTGATCGTCTTGTCTTCATATTGTGGCATCATTCTTGGTGAGGGTAAGATGCTACTCAAGGTCAGGGTCATACCGGCCTGGGCTACATGCTCAGAGAGCTCCTCTATGTCTCTTTTCATGTAGTCCAGGGAGGTACGTCTCAGGTCATTCACACCAGCATGGACAATGACTGAGTCATATTTGTACTTGCCTTGGAGTGACCTGAGTGCTTGTGTTATGTGGCGGATCCTAGCGCCCGACAGGCAGCTCACCGTGACCTTCTCCTTGTTCAGCCTGGTGAGCGGGACATCAGTGTGCCTGACGATAGAGTCACCTATTACAAGTGTATCAGGTGTGTTGTTTAGCCTTAAGGGCTGTGACTATTCGGCACACTTGCTTTGTGAGCTATATGTTGCATGTGTTTTGTTTTGGGGTAGCGGTTGCTTGGGTGTCTGCTTTGGAGGTCTCTGCTGCTTAGGCAGATTTTTATTTAGAGCCTCCGAGTATGTTTTTGTGTGTTTATGTGTTTGGTTTGCTGTCGTGGTAGGTCTATGTGAGACTGGAATTGTAGTGAGTGTGGTTTCCTTCTCCTCCTGACTGGTTACGCCAGTACTGAGTTGAGAGAGCTTAGCCTCCGAAGAACAGGAGCAGAAGGTAAAACAGCTTTTAAAATCTGCTAGTTCTCTACTCTGCCACTTACAAACAAAGGTGTGTCACAGCAAAGTGTCTAACAGCTTTTAAAAACAATTTTAGCCCTAAGAGACGAGCACTTTGTTAGCACTTGTTCTAAGTCTCAAATGTCCCTGATTTTGCCTGACATTTTTGCCATCTGGTAAATTCCCGAGGTTTAAAGTTAGCCAATAATACCAGAAATTAGAGTTTCATGCTTCTTATTGTTCAGAAAATGCATGCTGATGTAAATTCTGAGGTTCTGTTAACTTTTAAATGAATTAGAGCAATATTTAAAAACTGTCCCTGACTTTGATCCTTTGTCTCTCCATTATTTTTATATTTGTCCAAAATTCCTAAGCAAAGAAGTCAAGTGATATGTTGCTGTCTGACAGTCAAAGCCAGTTAAACACTCCATGCTTCTAAAATTTCTTTCTTGTGTTTTTTTTTTCCTCTCCTTTAACTGGTAGTATACCAGGCAGCTACATCTCCATGCACTATAAAGAATTATGCTCGGGTCTCAGATCATACACCTCTATTATGTGTTCTCAACATGAACTGAATTTTTTTGGCATCTGTGTCTTGAACACAAGTAGGTTATGACCAGGGATCCAGTCATGATCCTCTGTGCTATGGTTATTAATAAGTACATTTATTTCCATTGAATTTAATTTTGTTAACTTATGCTTTGTAAGTCAAGCTTCCTTTTATATGACTGGATAGTCTTAACATTTTCTATGAAGCAGAGAACGTATGACTATCAACTGAGTCATCACAATAGCTCACTGCACTTGTTCCTGAGTTTGTCAAGCACTCGCAAGATTTTTTTTTACAAGTTTTCCCAATTAAAATGTTTCTAGGTGAATATTCTATACAGCCAAAAGGATTACAGAGTAGTCACAAGTATATACTAAGTAGAAGCGGTATGTGATGGAGAGTTTGAGGTACCAAGCTGAAAAACTAGACCTAAATATACAGGAGTTTTTTAATGCAAGAAATTACCACAAACAATGTAGGCTGCCTGTACTAATGCACAGGAGGTTTACCTTATTACTGTTTCACTTGAAAATAAAGTTAGAAGGTATTAGTCTTATTCAGTTACATAGTATTTTTAAAAAGTTACAAGAGTTACAATCCAGACAAGGATATATTTAAGGAAACCAATATCTTAATTTTGCGATTAAATGGATGTCTATGACTTTATGACCACTTGTGTGTTATTACTGCCCCATAGGTAAATATTTTTTTAAACAGTGGCTGAGCTTCTTGAGTTGTAAACATTTGACATTAGTTTACTTTGTGCTAGAATTGAAGTCTAGCTGTAAATACCATCTTGAATTCTATACTATTTGGAATCAGGCAAGCAAAGAATGCTCCTAATTCTTGCGTATGTTATTTGCAAACGAAAGAAAAAATTTGCAAAATCCCAAGTTTATAGCCATGTGAACTGCATTCCATTTTCTCCCTTGCTAACTTTACCTTTAATATCACATCAACATATATTTGTTTTAGAATGCCTCAGCTTTAGAAGGTACTTAAAGGTCTATTTGCATTTTCATTTTCTAGCTTTTGCGGTGAAGCAGGGTAAGCAAGCAATTCTAGCAGAATTTCTTTAAAAACATCCATTAAGTTAGTTTAATCAAAATTCATAGGGAGACCTCTAAGAAAGATTTTATTTCTCTTGTTTTTGACTTCTAAATCCAGCACTTTTTCATTTATATTGAAGACATCTTGGCTACATGCTATGAACTTATTTTCCATGTTGTGGATTTTGTCTTCTACATCAGAAAGAAGAAGTTATGTCTTACCATAAAGTTCCATCTGTATTGTTGATCCTCGTTTAGTCATTACGTGTGGGTGGTCGGTTCCAACCTCGGAACCGAGCCAGCCATCTTCCAAGCTAGCGTCAGCTATAAAATCTCCAGCTAAACTCTTACCCAAAATTCCCCTCTCCCTGTTACCTCAGATTGAGTTTGCAAGTCAAAAGAAGGTAGAGGCTACCTCTGGTCAAATGACCTAACAGAACCGGATGGTGAGATCCACTAAAAGCCCCAGGAGGAAGGAGGGAGGGTCGTAATGACTGAACGAGAATCAACAATACAGATGGAATGTTATGGTAAGACATAACTTCTTTATCTGATATTGTTAATCCTCGTTCATTCCTTACATGTGGGACACAGTCCCCAGCTACCTTTATTCCTGGGAGGCTCTCATGGAAGGACATTCCTGAGCACCATAGAACCAAAAGATGCTCTTCCCCTGGAGGCCAAATCCTACTTGCAATGATTGATAAAGGTATGAGGACTAGCCCAAGTTGCAGCTGCACAAAAGTCATGTAAAGAGACTCTGGCATGGAAGGCAGCAGAAGTTGCCACCGACCTTATAGAATGAGCCTTTATGGTAGTAGTTAATGGGATATTATGTTTTCTATAAATGAAGGTTACACAGTCTTTTAACCATTTAGCCAATGTGACCTTAGCAACAGCACATCCTAATCTAGGTCCACAATAGGCCAAAATAATTGGTCTGATTTATGAGAAGCCTTAGTCCTGTTCAAGTCGAAGCAAATTTGCCTGTGAATATCTAGGGTATGTAGGCAATACACTCCTCTGTTTGAATGATTGGGGAAGAAAACTGGCAATTCAATGGTTTGAATAATGGACATTTCAGAGATCACTTTTGGCAGAAAGGAAGGATTAGTTCTCAATGACACTCTATCTCTATGAAAAATCAAATATGGTCTCTTGATGAATAAGGCTTGAAGTTCAGAGATACATCTGGTAGAAGTAATGGCGACCAAAAACAAGGTTTTCCATGACAAATATCTGAGGTCGCAAGAAGAAGCTGGTTTGAAAGGTGGCATTGTCAAAGCTTGTAGGACTAATGACAGGTCCCATGGTTGAGTAGGTTCTCTAAAAGGGGGTTTTAGATGATTCACGCCTTTTATGAAAGTCTTGAATAATTGGTGTGACATAAGAGAAGAGTCTTGAACACCATCATGAAAATTAGATATTGCGGCCAACTCTAATGCTAGAGGCAGGTAGACCGAATTAAAATAAGGTACACAGATATTCCAGTACTATCGACACTGGTGCTGAAAAGGGATCTATCTGTTTTTCTTTCAGCCAAATAGTAAACCTTTTCTACTTGCTGAGATATGTAATTCTGGTGGAAGACTTATGAGATGCAATAAGAATGTCACGTACTGGCAAAGAAAGAGCATTCTGCCTGGCAATCAAATGAATTGGAGGAGCCAAGCTGTGAGCTTCAGGCTGTTCAAATTGGGGTGAATCAGATTCTGCAGATGGGAGATCAACCCCGGGGTTGGATGAAGAATCCACGGTTGATCTAGCAGGTGAGGCCAAAGGAAGGGGAACCAAATCTGACGAGGCCAATATGCTTCTATGAGGATTACTTTGCTCTTCAACCGGTGGGCTTTCTTCAGAAACCGGAGAATGAGGGGGAGAGGTGGAAATGTATAAAGTAGACCTGAGGGCCAATCGTGGACTAGAGCATCCCTGGGTAACTGTCCCGGAGGGGGAATCAGGGCAAAATAGTTGCTGCATTTGTAGTTGGTCGGGGACGCAAAGAGGTCACAGCAAGGAAGACCCCAGTAGTTGAAAATCTCCGCTGCTATCAAAGGATTCAGGGACCACTCGTGAGGTTGTTGAATACACCTGCTGAGTCTGTCTGCTATCATGTTGGAACTCCCAGGAATGTGCGTTGCTAGAAGAAAGCGGTTGGTAGCCATTGCCCATTGCCATATCCTCATGGCCTCTCGACAGAGTTGGTAAGATTTGGTTCCACCTTGTTTGTTGATGTACCAGACCACCACCATGTTGTCTGATTGTATCGCAATAGTCTCAGACGGCAGCAAGGGATGGAATGCTTGCAACGCCAGAAGCACCACCCTCAGCTCTAGAACATTTATATGCAAATGGGCCTCCGTTTTGGACCAAGTACCTTGGACTGTCTGTTCCTGGAATAGCTCCCCCACCCCATCAGGGAGGCGTCCGTGGTCACTGTAGCCTTGGGCTGTTGGGGGAGAAGGGGCGGGACCATTATGACGGATTGTGTGCCATCCACCAATTTAAATCTTGCTTGCACCTGTGAGTTATCCGAATCTTGGCTGAAAGAGGGTGCTGAAAGGGATACTACTGGGTGAGCAGTAGCCATTGTAGAAGCCTCGTGTGAAACCTGGCCCAGGGGACAATAGTAATGGAGGCTGCCATGGAACCCAACAACTGAAGAACAAAATAAGCTGTGGATTTCTCCCTTGAAAGGACTGGAATCAGTTGCTGCTTTATCCTTAAAATTCTGTGCTCCGGAATGGATGCTCTGCAATTCTTTGTGTTCATGATGACTCCTATGAATTCTGTGGACTGAGATGGGGTGAGATTGGATTTTAGCCAGTTTACGGTTATGCCTAACCTTTCTGCAGTGAGAAGAGAGCATGCCAGGTCTTCTTCCAATAGATGTCTGGTGGGAGCAGAGATGAGCCAGTCGTCTAGTTATGGAAATGCCTGGAATCCTTGTAGTCGCAAGTGAGCTGTGATGACTGCCATGCACTTTCTGAATACTCTGGGGGCTGTAGAGAGTCCGAAGGGCAGTACTCTGAACTGGTAATGAATGGCTCCTGCACAGAAGCGAAGGAATTGTCTTGATGGTCTGTCCACATTTATGTGGTAATACGCACCTTGAAGATCTATGGAGCACATTCAATCGTCTTTTTCCAAAAGTGGAAGGATAGACTGTATTGTGACCATCCGGAATTTCTGTACCTTTACAAACTTGTTCAATACACTGAGATCCAAAATTTGTCTCCAGTCCTCGTTTTTTTTTTTGGCACCAAAAATAGTCTTGAGTAGAATCCGGATCTTATCTGGTCTGGAGGGACTACTTGGATGACTCTTTTTCTTAGCAGCTTTGAAATCTCTAATGCTGCTTCTTCCCTTTGACTGGGTGGAATGTCGGGTAAGCTTGTTAGGGGAGCGGGACAAAGGTCGAAGGGGATATGATAACCTCTGGTTATTATCCTTTGTACCCAAGAATCGGTGGTAATGGTTAGCCAGGCAGAAGGGTACAAAGAGAAACGAACCCAACCACTTCCAGAGGAAAGCAGTTGGGCCACTCTTCAAGATTACTGGTAGGATTGGCCAGGGAAAGAATCCCTGAAAACCTGGTTACACGGTCCCCCTCTGCCCCGAAAGAGGCATCTTCCCTGAGAGTTTCCCCCTCTGCCTCTAGGGGAGAACTCGGCCTGTATGTCACGAAAAGAACCTTGAGACTTTTTGTGCCATATCTTCCCACTCTTCTGGTTTCTGGAGAAAGCCCGTTGAGGGGAAGAATAATAGACACCCACAGCAGAAAAGGTCTTACCATCCTGTTCATATCTGGTCAGTGTGCTTTTAACCTTGGGTCCGAACAATGAAGAGGCTTCAATGGGAGTGTTGAGAAAGGAAGCCTTGAAGGGCTGCTCCTTCTGATGCATGAGATATCAGGCTCATGGAAGAGTTAGATATCGATTCTATGGTGGTAGCTGAGACACCACTTTGTCACGGACCTCATCAGACACAGCTCCAGCCAAAGTTTCAGAGAGCACAGAAATTAAGTCTCTTTGAAGCCTGGTAAAATATACCACATAGTTCAGGAACCTAACTGTATAGGTCGCTGATGCAAAGGTACACTTCCCTATTCAGTCCAGATCCTGGGACTCTTTGTTGGACGGATGGACAGTCTGGGTTTCTTTATCCGCCAGGTCCTTTTTCGTTGCGGCCACCACTACCAAGGCATCTACAGGAAGACCTTTGGACCAATAGGGATCACTAGCAGGAGGGAACAAAATTTTATCTGGCCTCTGGGGAATGGCCTCAACGGTGTCAGGAGCTTTCCACTCACACGCTGCACAATGAGTCGGACAAGTTCGTCGGCGGGTGAAGTAACCCAGGAGGTAGGGGGCTGGGCACGAAAGGCCTGCAGGAACACACACTCTTCAGAGGTCAGGTTAGAGGGCTGCCAATCACCCTTCTGTTTAAGGATTTCAATGATATCACCAAAGGATACCTCAGAAAGTGATCGAGGGGACCCTTCCCCAACATCAAAGTCTGTGTCTTCAGTAAGGGACTCCTCTGTGGAGTCCATGTGCTTCCTCTTGCACAAGCTCTTTTGATGATCTTACTCACAGGGAGAAGCTGGGGAAGACAGCTCAAAGGGGGTCTCCTGTGGGAGTATGTCCTGATGCTCTTGTGCCCGGTGTCCGCTAGGAGCAGCTTGTGTACAGTGCGGCCCAGAGGAGGGTGGGGAGAGTGATAACACAGGATTGCCAATCGACGCAAGAGCCTTCTCTATTAGCTGGAAGGCCAGTCCACCTGAAGAGGGGTGGGGACCCACAGCAGGGGTCACCCCTCGTCCAAGTGGCTCAGCCTGCCGACTCGGAGTCCCTGGATGGCTGTGAAATGCCAAAGTACGTACACCACAGCTGACATCCTGGGCTGTGGCAAGACTCTCCTGCCACAAAGGCAACTGCGGCTCCTTAGTGAGGTCTATAAAGGGAACCATAATGGGGAAAGACTGTGCTATATCAAGGGGCTTCAAAGGCAATGAAGGAGGAGAATAAATAGGGGTCTTTGGTAAAGGGTGATCACCTCCCGAGGAAGGATAGGTCCTGGGGGGCGGGATACCTCTGGCCAAAAGCAAATGATCCACAAGACGCAGCACATCGTGTTCAGAGAGGCTTCTAGTGGATTTCACTGACATGGCTGAGGGAGAGTCAGGTCTATCCAAGGACGGAGCAAGCTCAGTGCCCACCATGGGGGAGGTCTGCACTGAAAACAATGGAGCTGTAATGGTCTGAACTACTGGTGTCTGAACCAAGGAAATCATCGGTGCTGAAGGCATGGTCTGCACTGATGATGAGGTCCGTACCGAAGTGGTTGTCGGCGCTAAGGCCTGACCCGAAAACATTGGTGACGAAAACTGAAAGGTCGGTACAGAGAGGGTAGTTGGTGCCGGGTAAGTTGTCGGAGTTGAAAAAGGAATGGGCATTGAAACATCCATCGACATCATAACAGTCTGCAACGACTGAACAGTCGGTGCTGGTAAGGGAGTCTGAACCGAGGAGCTCCTCAGTACGGATGCAGTATGGGGCACACTAGTCGGTGTCGAAGTCACAGATGGCGCCGATGGCCTTGGTTCCGAAGGTCTAAGCACCGAAAGTGCTGGAGCTGAAGAAGTCAAATCTGAACTGGAAAGCTTAGCTTTCTTAGGTCTCGATTCCTGAGAGTCCCTAGCTGGGGACGAAGGAAGAGACTTGGCCTTTTTTGTTCATCACTCTTTTTCTTATGGGATCTTGGAGGAGTTGAAGCCTCCAACCCAGAAATAGCCTTTGAAAAAGGAGATTTAAGTATCCCCTTCAATATTAATTTATTTTTCCTTTCAATTAACGTCCTGTTAGAGAAGTTCTTACAAATCCCGCAAGGCGGGTCAACTGTTACGTGAGGCACACCCAAGCAGTAGACACATACGGAATGTGCATCAGAAGTAGGTAATTTATGGCCACAATCCAAACATCTTTTAAACCCTGGACTATCTTTTTTATCTGCCATGGTTAGAAGGAAAGGAGAAAACAGAAAAATACCAGCAATGGTACAAGAAATACCCAAAGGTAAAAAGGAAAGGGGTTTACCAACGATGGTAAAAAAAAAAAGGAATTACCTCACAGTAAAAAGAGAAGAAGAAGAGTTGAAAAGAATTTGAAAAAGGTTGTCGCTAAATGCAATAAGGTAAGAGATAACTATCTAATAACATTTTTGTGAAAAAAGCTGTCTTAGAACTTAGGTATGAAGAAAAATATTGTACTTAGCTCAAGAGAAGTAGCTTGACACGACCGAATGGTGATGCGGCAAACGAAATCTGGGGTAACAGGGAGAGGGGAATTCTGGGTAAGAGTTTAGCTCAAGAGTTTGCAGCTGGCGCGAGCTTGGAAGATGGCCGGCTCGGTTCCGAAGTCAGAACAGACTACCCACACGTAAGGAATGAACGAGGATTAACAATATCAGATCTATGCTTTCTGAATATCCATTCTTTTATCTGTTTCTTAAGGATTGCTAACAGATAAATGTTCAGAGGGATCTTTCCCCTGCTTGTTTTAAAGGTTGCAAGGCAGCTTTTAAGGTCTTCAGTGTCACAATTCTGATTAGATTTTGTGTGTATAGTCAAAGTTTCCTTTTCTTCTTTGGTACTCAATTTACAGTTTTTGTCATTTATTTCTTGAACAATCATAAAAATGCTGATTTATGCAGTATTTACCTGAATTACAAAATTATAAAAAATATAATTACAAAATTATGAATTATTCTGAATCATCTAACTGATACATTTGAAGTAGGTAGTCTATTTGCTAACCCATCAGTGGTAAAAAACTCAAATGAAGAAACCAGTCTGGCAAAAGTGCAACACTCCAAGACTCATTTATAGTCTATAAAAGTATTTTTCGTAATTCACAATTCTACAGGACAATATAAAGAATCCAAGTTAAGCAATATTCTAGGAAATTTAGATATCTGTGACAGAACTGCCCAAGAAATTGTAAAGATCACAAGAGTTTAGTTGAGAGCTAGTGAACTGTAGCTTCCTCTTAGGTTCATACATCAGTACTAGGCTAACTGCCCTTGTGGACCATTTTAACCCTAGCCAATTACCCCATGTAAGAATCAAACACCTGCACTTTGTATCTGAAAAGTAAATATCTTAACCATTATGCCAACCTCTCACCCCCAGCCTTCATCAGCTATGCCAAGCCCCCCCCCCCCACACACACACACAAAATAAAAATAAAAACTAAGACAGTTAAAGAAACAACACTTTCCCAGAAGGAGTCTGTGGCATAGACAATCTGGGCTTTAACTCTGGTAAAAATTACTTCAATTGCAGCTGTTACTGCAGAGATTTGTTGCCCCACAACACAGGCTGATGTCTGCTATATTTCCCCTACACTCCTTACCATCTCACTGCCTCATAAAGTCTGGGAATGAGAAGCAGTTTTCTACATATTTTAGTTTTAGAAATTGTGTCTTACAGCAGAAGTACAGACATTTCTAAGAAGACATCACCCAACTTGAATATAAAGTCCCAAGCAGGGACCGACACTGAAACACTACTATGACACCGGAGACTTCCTAGATTTCCATCATCATACCAACTATTGATGACTTTCCAACAACTACAGTGGAGACAACTAGAGGCTAAATGTCAATGGGGAAAGCACCTGTACACCTACACTGTATTGAAAAAGGAAGACTGATACCTGGATAGCCAAAGCTTGTACATCTGGGGTTATACATCAGACCACCAGACAATCCAGGTTACTCCCAATTTACCCAAGAACTTTTCACTACAAACAACTTGCCCAGGACTACTTTGCTCTGTTAAAAAAATGGCTATACAATGTTCATCAGCTCCTCTTAAGTATTTCAGTTTAGGGATTGTACCTACTGAAAAAAAAATAACATTCCCTCTATCAGATTCACAGGAGGATAGGAATTTCCTAGGGCACTATCATATATCTTCTCATAATGTATTTAATAACCCTGGAATGAAGATTCCTTTTCATCTGAGTTCCTGCTCAGAAGATGTCTCCTTTGGAGAAACCTTACATTTGAGCAATGATTATTTTAAATGAGCCACCAACAATCAAGAAAAACAAATGTAAACAGATAGTGAGAATTAATATGCAAAAAGCACTCACCAATCCTCCTATCATAGGTTCACAGGTGTATACTACACTAATGACCACTACAGCTCTTATAAGCCTAGCTGTGTGAGTCAAATATGACCCACAAATTTGATTTTTATACAGGGTGGTTTACTGACTGCCTCTGTCCGTCAGATACATAGGCACCAGACCAGGGGTGAATTTCCAAATTACCATCCACTGGATCAACTTGTGCTTAAACAGAGATAGGGAGAAACTCTGCTTCACACGAATGTGGAGCCTCTTCCAGAGAATGCAAATTCCCTGAGAAACATATCTGTCTCTCTAATATGACCTATTTATGTTGCAAGCAAACTTTTAAGTCTTTCAGTCTAGTAGTTCTGACACAGTTTGTTTTGCAGATGTGGAAATGGTTCATCAAAACAGGGTCCAAGGATGCCTTGGATGTCAGGCAAATAGCACCTCACAGAAGTCTGGATATTCCTGAGTAAAGAGACAGGGATTTGAAGTGATACAACATAGGACATTGGTGTTACTCCCTTTATTCTTTTTGTAAGGAACTTTTGTGGACACTGCAGTTGTTCCATGTGTCTGGTCAGGTACATACCAAAGGAGGCATTATACTCTATGATGGGTCTGATGAGGGCTGAGAATAGTAGTATGATGACCTCTCTGGACCTAGATGCCATGCCCTTGCTTATAAATTGAGCAACACAGAAGGATTTTCTTACCACACTGGACACATGTTGGTCGAAAGCTAGGTTATCTATATGCATTCCTAGATTCCTGACTAGTAAATCAACTTTATGGGGTATTTCATTGATGACATAGTTATCTGGGGTGGCTAACTTACCAAAAGGTACTATAATACATTTCTTGCTACTGAATTTTAAGCCATGGCTTTGGCACCAAGCGTTTGCCTGTGTGAGACCTTCCCGAAGGGTGATTTCTTCTTGGACGGATTCAGTGACCGCTCCCAGTTTCCAATCATTTGCAAACTTGGCTAGCCGGAGGTCTCTGATATTTCTTTGACATCAAAGATGTAGATGCCAAAGAGGAATGAGCCTAGCACAGAGCCCTGGGGGACTCCACTGGTGACTGGCCTCTTTGTGGAGGTGGCCTCACTGATTCTAACCTAGTTATCAGTGAGCCAGCTAGTCATCCAGTGTGTTATAAAGGGGTTCTGTGAGTTCGCTGACAATGCCCGAGTAGGGTATTGTATCAAATGTTTTACCCAGATCTAGGTAGGCAGTATGCACCATTTTCCTTCATACATTGCCTTAGTGACCTTTTCAAAAAAATCCACCAGATTCAGTTAGCATTACCTTTCTTTGACAAAGCCAAACTAGGATGGATTCAGTGTCTAAATGCCTCCTATGTCCTTGTTGATAATTTCCATGATAATGCCTGCATGGATTTGCAAATAAGACTAGTCAGACTAATGGGTCTCTAGTTTCCAGGATCTGTTGAAAGTCCTCCTTTATGAATAGGGATGACTGTCACAGTCTTCCATTCATGTGGCTCAAAGCTTATTTTAAGACTACAGTTAAATAATGACTCCACGGGTCCAGATAAGATTTATTTTAGACTGTTCAGGAGGCATCCTGAGATGTTATCAGAGCCCATTGAGTCCGTGTTCTTGGCTTTAGTGATTGCTTCCAGTACATGCTCCCTAGTTGCAATTGTAGGGGTTATGTTTGAGAATATTTTGGTGGAAAATTTGAAACTGAATTTGTCTTCTAAAAGGTTCACCATATTGCCAGGCTTGGTGAATGTGGCACCATTAACCACTACTTCAGCACATTGCTTGTGTGCTGCCCTTGAGGTTTCTGACACAGCTGAAGAAGATCTTATGGTTATCTTTCACCTGTGATGCTATCTTAACCTCAAAGTTGGCTTTGCTTGACCTAATCAGCCCTCTTAGTTGCCTATTCAGGTTGAGGAGAGAGTTGTTATCTTTATGGGAATGACCCTTTCTGATTTTTTCCATAATTTTTTTTTCTTTTGTTGTATACCCTGTTTAATCTGGGATGCCACCAGGGCAGTTTGTTTGTGGGACTAGTCTTGGGCTTACTTCTGGTAGGTACAGCAGACTCTTTGCAGCCATTGACATGGTTGTACAGAGTTTCTGAGGGCAATTCAGCATAGACTGCTGTGGTTCTGGGTTTGGAGGGGCACTGAGTTTTGTCAAACCATCACTAAATAAAAGGTCATTTGCTTTGGAATACTTCCTAACTATTACTGGTTTTAACGAGATTACACAGTTGATTTTGATTTCGAAGGAGACAGTGTTATGCGCGCACTTTACCAGAGAGAACAAGACATGGGGGGGGGGGGGGGGGGGGCAGCATTCTCCAATATTTGTGAGCACAAAGTCCAGTATTCTGGGGCCTCTAGTGGGTGTATCCACTATGTGCTCAATGGTGTTTGCTTTTACGAAGTCCAGGAATATATGTGCCTATACACTTGAGGCTGTGTAGGATTCCCAGTCTATAGAGGGGTAATTAAAGTCTCCCATGAGTATGGTGTTAGGTTAGATGGAAAGTGTATCCAGCAGGTCCAAGTATGCATTGTGAGCTTCTTGAAACACGGAGAGTAACCTACAGCTGGCAGTTATATGGCATGGGAGTTTGTCTACAGTGATCTGCACACAGAGAAACTCCAGCACGACATCCTGTTTAGTCACCCTAGAGGTATGCTTGTTATTGATGTATATTCAGACACCTTCACCTTTAGCCTTTGTCGCTGAAGCTACTGGTCTAAAAGTGTGGAAGGCACTGAAATGTTGCACTTCTGGGATACTCCCTGCCACTTTAAAGCACTTCTCAGTAACTGCATAAACGTCTACATTCTTGAGTGTGAGGAGGGCTTGGAGGGAGTGTAGGTTTTTTTTTTAATTTTCGCTCCTAGCATTGAGTAGTAACACCTTCAGGTGTTGTTGAGCTGATTTTGCTATATCGGTAGGTTTGTCAATTTGGCATTTGCCGAAAAAAAGGTACTATGGGGTTGGATAAAGTTTTAGGCAGTATTCGAAAGCCTATAGGGGAAAAGTGCAGACCATCCTTGGTAAAGCATCATGGTTTGTTAACCATGTCCTCTCATGCAGACAAATATTGGATCCCCTTAGAATGACAACAGAAAGACAGCCAATTGCTGAAATCATTTTTTAGTCATATTGTGGCATCAACCCCACTGATGCTAATATGCTGCTCAATGCTAGGCTCGTACCAGCCTGAGACAAATAGTCTGAAAGCTCCATAATGTCTCTCTTCATATAGTCCAGGGAGGTATGTCTCTGGTCATTTACACCTACACGGACTATGGCGGAATCATACTAGTACCTGTGGTGTAATGACTTGATTGTGTGCATGATTTGGTGGATCCTGCCTCCAAATCAGCTACTAACACTTATCTTCTCCTTGTTCAGCCTGGTTAGAGGGGCATCAGTATACCTTACAATGATGTTTACTATGATGAGAGTCCCAGAAAGTGTGTTTGCTTGCCTTAGAGGCTTAGTGTTTGGGGCTCCACTGATAGGGACAGTAGGTGTGGTGTTAGCTGTTGTTTCTTTGAGTGCCTTTGGGCTTGTTGAGACATAGCTTTGAAAATGGGTAATCCAGGTGATTTTTGTTGTTTAGGAAGATTACTTTTAAGTGCCTCAATATATGGTAGTCTAAGTGAGGTGGTTGTTTTGTGCATGGTTTTGACAACCTGATGTGTGCTTGTATGTGACAGTTTAGACTCCAGTGTCATTGTGTAAGTACACCTCTCGTACACTGTGTCTGCTTCTTTAAGGAATGAGTGGTTGTCGGAAAACCTGAAACAATTGCTACACTGTCTCAAGATGCCCATATTTACCAGGCCGACTACAGAGAAGTTAGGAAATTGCATATCCATACTGTCCAGTCCTTTGATTGGTACGCTACAAGGGTTGGTGTATTGGGGTCAAAAGGCTATTAATGGTACTTTGTTGATGCAGAATAACAAGGGTGATTTACTGGGGTAGATTACACTAAACAGTACTAAATTCTAACTTTAATGTTTACGCAATACTAAATTCTACTAAATCTGTAGGCATTGCTCCTCGATGCCCATCTAGCTGCTCTAAGTTTGTTGTTGCACAAGGTATTTGTCCTATATTGCTGTTTTACAGGGTACAGTTTTACGGACTGTTCTACAGGTAACATTTGTTTTCTAGATGTTTGCTACCGAAAAGGGAGCTGGTAACCCACATAAACATGCAAAATTTATAGCAGCACAGAAAAAAAACAGAAAACTAACTAAAGAGCCCTATGGCCAATAAAATGACTACACTAAGAGTCCTTTTCTGTATTTCCCTACTCAGACAGACCAGGCAAACACCTCCTGCCACAAGATGAATAAACACAGTTCACCTAATGTAAAAACACAGTAGAAGAGACCCACAGGTACAGTGCTACCACAAACCAGTTAAACTGGAAACCCCTTGCTGAAGGCAATTTCAAGACAGTCTTACATCAGGAACAGTGACAGGAAGAGCATTCTTTTTTTCAAAAAAATAACTTAAGCAAGTGTGACTTAGCAATCAAGGCTACTTAAGTTTGCCTACATGGCACTGGATCAAGTAAAACACTTCTGGAATGCAGACTAGGACTCCAAGCTTTGCTCAGCTCTAGGAAAACGAGCAGGAGACAATATGTAGTCAAGGAGGTTTACTCAACAGCAATATTGGCCTGCTGGGTGAGCACTCAGTATTGTGGACTTGTGGAAAATAATGGGTGCAAAGATCATATAAACAGCTTACACCATACACAACAGCAATGAAGGGGGAGGGGTCTTTGGAAATCACATTACCATAGGGGCGGAGGCCAAAGACACGGCCTTATAAAACCACCACAGCATTCCACAATTTCAGAATATATGCAAAGAATTGCCCTTACAGCCCAAATCAATGCTACCTACTCTATAAAGAAACTGGATGATAAATGCAAACTACAGGAATAGAGTAAATTATATATATATATATATATATATATATATATATATATATATATATATATATGGGTCTATGTTGAATGATCAACAATGCAAAATATCGAACACATATGGTCGAAACCATATGATCAAACTTTATAATGTCAATCATTCAACAAAACAAAAACAACCTAAAATAAATATATGCAGGGGGCAAGCTCTCCTGCACACCCCACTACTTAAATATATCAACTCCGAGATCGCACTACAGTGAGAAAAAAGGAAATCTCCTGTTCGGCGCTGTATGCCGATCTCCATGCAGAATTTCAAAGTTTTAAAACTTCGATCATATGGTCTCTGACCATATGCAATTAGAAGTTTTAAGCTTTGACATTCTGTATGAGACCCATACATATACATATATAAAAACAAAACAAAAAAAAATAGCTGACCCTGAGGTTAGAGCTTTAGCTACACAGAAGTGGTTCATCTCAAAACCCTGTAAAATGATAAAGGAAATAAGGTTTATAATAAATCCGGTGAAAATATGTACACTTCTGCAAACTGAGGATTAGAGAAACACTGCATTACTGAACCAAGATCCTTAAACAAGGGACCTACCTCAATGCACATCAAGACATTTCCTTAAAAAAAATGTTTCAGAACTTACAAGGACAGCTGACAAAAGTGTGAATTCATATTATTAAATGTGGCTAAGCCACAGTGGATTCAAACTTAAAGCTCCTGCTTCAGTGACAGTGATTACAAGTGTGCTTGGCTTAGCATACAACATCTCAAATTATGCCAAAAAACAATTAAAAGCATCATAAGCTACAACAATGTGGGTCTCACTATCTCAGAAAGTACTGAAGCAACTAGAAAATAAGACCCAGATACGCAGCAATATGAAATGGATGTTTCACTCTCTCATACCAAAGGATTCTAGTAACTATCCAAAGTTTGGACTTCTTGCAGAAGTTGGAGCAGGCAACAACAATATCAAAAACGGCAACATAAAAATAAGCAGCAAGCCTGGAAAGCAATTTGTCAGTAATCTTAGCAGCAATGACCAGGTTAGCAAGACAAACCTTTTCATATATAACTGACAACAACCAAGTCTGCCTTCTCTTTGAGATCCAGCCGCACCACATTAACCCTTAGGAAAAAGACTGTGACATTCACAGTGGTGTCAAGTCATCACATACAAATGAAGTTTGACTTGGCAGACTACATCAGAGTTTGTTCCATACCAGCTGCAAAATTTACATCTTCTACTTCTCTAAGGTGAAGCATACTCAGCTTTGCTTCTCATTCAACAGTTGACTCAGGTTTAATTAAAAAAAGTGCAGTGTAGTAACAGTCGGTAAAAAAGCTGTTCCCACCTCATATAACTTCAATGGTGCTCTTCTTCAGGCAGACACAATCATGAGACTTGTGTTTTATATGGACAATTCTCTCCTTTGATCACCATGTTTCCACCAGAATCAGGAAATCCTCCTATCTGGTCCAGTTAATTTCCAACAGAATATCTTTAAGATGTAATGAACATATCCAGCAACTATAGTCTTCCCTTATCAGACCCATCATTGAACACAATGCTCCCTTTGTTATGTATGAAACAAAGTATAATGCTCAACTAGAAAGACCCCCAAATGTATCTTAATAAGAAAATCAAGGCCTTAAATCTTTCCTATTTGACCTTAGGCTCTATAAACATGAACACTAAAGGCCTAAATCTACACCAACAAATAAACAAGAGTCATTTGTACAGAGAGAGAGATTCTTAACTCAATGTACTCCTAGACTATGGAATAAGTTACCACAGGTCAAGAAAAGTACTTTTGACTACCTGTAAAGCTAGTCTTGAAGAATGGATGGGAAATACATATTTTCACCATGGTTGTCATGCACAGTCCTGTTTAATCTGGGAGTTAAATACTATTAGCTGCTTGAAAAGGGAGGCATAAACTTTTAATTGTATCTGCTTAAAGGTGTACGTGGCGTGGCATCTTATGGTCCAAACAACCACTTGCCAGGTATTGTTTTTATGTTCCAATGTTCTTACCTGTGGCTGGAAAGCCAAACCACTCAACTATTACCAGTATCAGACCAAGAAAATTGTCTTCACTTTCTATATAGTTTATGTCTCCATGCCAGCCAGCCATCAACCTCACCCTACTAGTCTTCTGCCTATTTGAACCCCATACTTGGCATCATCAGCAGAGAGGCAGGAGCCACCCAGAAAAGCCCAAAACAGGCAGCCATGAAGGTAGTTTGTGTCCTCGGTGCACTGGGACAATGAGGGTGTTTCTATTAAGGTCCTAAGTACACTTTCGGAGGCTGATCTGAGCATCCATGTTACTGCAAGGCATCCTCCACCCTTCCTATGAATATGCATGCTCCCACCCACACACTAATGAGGGCTACTATCACTGGACTGGGATCACCAAGCCCACATCCTTGATCTTGGCTTTGCTTGCATGGTGGTAATCTTCTAACAAAAAAACACCACCCTCTCCCTCTAGGATGGGTGAGTAAACATCAGATGTCCACTCCCACTCAACTATAGCC
Source organism: Protopterus annectens (assembly GCF_019279795.1). Classification (NCBI taxonomy): domain Eukaryota; kingdom Metazoa; phylum Chordata; order Ceratodontiformes; family Protopteridae; genus Protopterus; species Protopterus annectens. The sequence goes on from NC_056744.1 coordinate 977,752,334, forward strand.
AGCTTTTCCGGCATCAAAGCTGCTATTCAAACCCAAGTCTTCTGGGTCAAAGTCAGGGTTTTATTCTTATGTGTCACATAACCAAACTTAATGTTTTTGTTTTATATACTTAATTTTAATGCCTTTTGTTTCTTTAGATAAATTTTTTTTTTTTTTTTTAGTTTACTTGCCCCTTAACCAGTGGTTACCTGCTAGCCTTTTATTCGGGTATTTACATTTTTATTCGATCATCTTCTGAATGTTTTTACTTTCAACAACTTATTTTGGTGGACTTGTAGTACACAGGGACAAAGCCATGACTGCACGTCATATATGACACATGTTCGATTAGCAGCACAAGTGTTACAGGGACTAAGAGAGGGAGCAGCCAATACTGGCTCACCCATCTAAAGGGAGTGAGATACTTTGGCTTTACTGCATTGTCAACACCTGCATAAATGCAGGTGTATCAGTGAAGCACAAAGAGTCTAGCACATGTGTGTGTAAACTGCATGGGATGTTCACAAAAGCAAGTGCCCATCGCCCAAGGCAGCTACAGTGGAGCTCACAAGGGAATAGGAGAGTGTACGGGATCTGTAGACTGGCTTGCTCCCTATGATCCAACTCTCTCCTCCATCAGGGAATGGATGATCAGGAGGGCTCTCCCCCAGTGGAATGAAAGGGTAAATTGGGTGGGGGAAGGGGAGTGAGTGGGAAGATTCTGAGGACCATAAAAAACAGGAAAATATCTTCCTTTCCTTCTACGTGTTTGCCATTCTGTGTCATTCTAGTAAACTCTAATTTGCCTGCCTCACTACTTGTACATACCAATGCTGCAAGGAAATTATGAACACTAGAAAGATATCATACAGACTTCTTTCATCTTTTTTTGTGGTTCTGAAGTGAAGAATATACTTCTACAACAAACTTCATTGGCTTTAATTGTGAAACCAGAAGGCAATCATGAGCACAGATGCATTCTTTCCATATGGAAATGGCCATGACAACAAACAGCTGCAATGTGGAAATGCAGTAGCTAATTTACAGCATTAGGCTATGATAACAAATCTGCACTCTCTTTCTCTTTCTTGAAATAACTAATGTTTTTCCTATGCAGGGGAAGCTATTCCAACTTCTCTGTTTACAAATTGTAATATTGTAAACAGCCTACAACCATACCTCTCAACATCTTAGAGGAAGAAATCTGGACAAAGTCATAAATAAAAGTGGGACAAAAGCCAAAAATAGGGACAATTAATCAATATTGCATTTACAAACTTAGAAAGTTGATAGAAGAACAGATTTTGTATTAGCATAAATTTTCTGAAGTGTATGAAGTCTGAAACTCAAATGTCTGTCATTACTTTCTAACTTCAATCTTTAATGATTTGCCACTAATTTGCCAGAAAAACACAATTTTATGAAAAACAGACCAAAAATATGAGGTGAAAATCTGTACAGTTGAGAGGTATCCACAACGAATGATTTCCATCTCCTTTCTGGTATAATAATAACAAACTGTCATAGCAAACAGTTGTCTAATTAATTCTGTAAGACACATCGATCTCTAGTAGTGTGAGTCACGAATACTACTGCAGACTTTGCTAGGGATAGAAAGAGGTACAGGAAGAGTACAGGATAGCAACAACAGACTAATATTATATCCAAAAACTCTGTCAGACTCGGCAAAGGGTACTGCTTTTCTATATTAATGCTTTTGAAACAAACATGTTGTGCTCTGCTCCAAAACTCTAGCGATACTGGATATACATTTGTTAAACAAGGCCATCCTAATTCCAGATACTGGCTCCCATCTTTTCATTAGCAAGTTCACCATTAACTGATGCTCTCTGTTTCCTACATGTCAACCATTTTTTCATTCATGTTGCTAGTCTAGGTCTCAGTTTTATGTCAGTTATCTTTTCTTCCTGTGTGGCACTGTATCGAACATTTTGCTGAGGTGGAGATATAAATTCATACCTTCCATCCATTCATCTTCAATACACATGTTATCCAGTTCAGGACTGCTGGGAGCATGAGACTATCCCAGCAAGCAATAGGCATAAGGAACAAAGTTATCCTTGAAATGCCAGCTCCTTGGTGTAGAGCGATAAAGCCCTAACCATGGACCACGTGACCTGGGATTGATTAGTGTCTCTGGTGTTTGAGGTGCTGGAAGGGAGGGACAGGCAGGCTCATCCCAGGAGGGAGGGCATTCACCACTGATGATCCCTAAGTGGATGTTTAGTCAAATGAGGGAAGTAGAGCTCGGGCAAGATTGGCAAATGCAGGGAAGGAGGCAGGGAATGGGTTGATCATATAGAAAAAAATACCTCCCCACTGTGGACGTAGTTGGCCAGACTCCCAGGACACCCTTAAGTTCCGTGCTAACCCCAACCCTACAGGGAAAGTCTGGGGGAGTAAGTAGAGTAGCAGGTAAACCTGACAATGGATGTGGGACACTGGGTATAATGCCAAAGAATGAGTGGAGAAGCAATCCTTGAAATTATGGCATTCCAGTACAAAAAAAGCCACATAGAAGACATGCAGACTCTGCTTTGAGACTACAACACTAGCCACTCACTACAACACTGTCATCTATATACACACTTGCACCCCCCCCCCAACTGTCTCAACTATATTAAATGTGCCCAGTTATACATACTCCATCCCCAGGGTAACATTTCTGGTATGACTGCAATGTCAATATCTTTGTGTGTTAGCAGCCATTGTGTGTTCATATAATCAATCAGTTGCCTGACTATAACAGCACACACGTGACAAGTGTCTGTTTTGACATTTCAGAAGGCCACATAAATTATGTTTAGGTCAGTGCTTTGAAGGACAATACTGTAATAACAATGTGAAGATATACAGCATAATGCAATATTAACATTATATAATTAATGCACAGTTGCAAAAATCTGGGGAATACTGAACTACAATACAGAAGTCAACTTTTTTTCTACAGTAGTAGTGTTACATATAATATAATATAATATAATATAATATAATATAATATAATATAATAGCCATCCATCCACAACCCCTTTTCCCATTTTTAAACATGGGGTCGGGATGTCGCTTCAACAGTAACAATCATCTAGAGCCAAGGTTTACACCGCCTGGTGGCTAGCCCTGCCATGGTATAATATAAAATATAATAATAATGTAATATAATATAATATAATATAATATCCATCCATCCACAACCCTTTTTCCCATTTTTGCACATGGGGTCGGGGCGTCACTTCAACAGTGACAATGATCTAGAGCCAAGGTTATCACCGCCTGGTGGCTAGCCCTGCCATAGTATAATATAAAATATAATATAATATAATATAATATAATATAATATAATATAATATAATATAATATAATATAGCATAACATAATACAAGTTGCCACAGTGGTGCAGCAGCTAACATTGCTGCCACACAGCAGTTGATTATTTGGTTTACCTCCAAGGTGGGACCTTCTGTGTAGAATGTACATGTCTTCCCTGTGTGTCATTGGGTTCTTGCTAGAGTTGCCATTTGCACTCACATCCTAAAGACTGCCAACAGGTGAAATGTCAGTCTTTTACACTGCCTATAGGTGTCTATGGACATGCATCCTGCAAAGACTGCTGCCTTTGCAGGGGTCTACTTCACTTTGTCGAAAAACCTATTTGTCGAATATCTTTTTGCCGAACCCTATTTGTCAAAGCCCTAATCCATCAAAAGTTAATTTAAGTGAACGTTTTCTCAGGGGGAAAAAATGCTTGGCCAAGCAAACGAGTGTCACAAAAGCCCTCCCACACCCCCTTAACTAAATATACCAACTCTGAGATCGCACTACAGTGGAGAAAAGTGCAAATTCCTGATGATGGCCAAGCATTTTCCCCGTGGAAAATTTTCGCTTAAATTAACATTCGCTGGATTAAGGGTGCGATGAATAGGGCTCGACAAATAGGTTTTTCAACAAAGTGAAGTAGACCCGTCTTTGCAGGACTGATTCTATGCCTTACACCTATTGCTTACTGGGACAAAATCAGGTAGCCCATAATCCTACATATGATTAAAGCAGGTACGGAAAATTAATGATGTAGCATAACATATGCAAAGAATATAACACAGCGAGGTTTGGTCTATGGAAAAAGAAGCAATACAAACAAAAACAGCAACAATTAAGTTCTAGAAACTTTTAAAAAACCTTGTCAATGATGTTAGAAATTTTAACAATAACAGCACTATTGCTTTACACTTTTCAGAATGCCATGGTTCTAACGTGCAACTGTTTAACAGAATGATTTTACTCCATAAGGTGGCTAACATTAGAAATGAGAGTAATGTTAAAGATAAGTTAGGATGGAATTGTAAAAATGTACTCTTAAAATGTTAATGCATTACAACCTGCTGTCTCAGGCGCTGAAGTAATGACTCAGATATTTAACTGAAAAGCATTTAATTGTTTGTATTTTATGGCTGGTTGGTTTACAGTATTTAAAATGTGTATTTTAGAATCATATCTGTTACCCATTGGAAGACCTAGAATCAAGGCACCCAGAAAGAAAAATAAAGGTCATTGGATTTTATTATTGCTCTTTCTGTATTTATATTTACAGAAACTGTATTTCTGAAATAAGTGTGGTCTATGATATAACAAAACAAAAAAAAAAATATATATATATATATATATATATATATATATATATATATATATATATATATATATAAAATAAAAAAACACTCCTGATTGATAGCAATGCATACGGTGCTTACACCAAATGCCTTTAGCATCAAGGACATGCTCTTATCAGACGATAAACCACACATTAGAGCGCATTATTCTGCTTATAAAATGAACTGCTTCTTCTATGATTGTTTGCTTTGTGCACAGCCGTGCTTTATAATATTTAATTTTAGGGCACTTGTACATAGAAAATGATTACATATTTTAGCACATTTACAACTAAATATAAGCACAAACACAAATGAAAATTCCCATATGAACAGAAAATCCATTTTATAACAGACCCAGACTTGAAGGGAAGTAACAATATATGTATAGCTGTCATTAAGAAACAGAGAAAGAAAAATACAGTGATTGTAACCCACCCATCTCTAAATGCCACTTGTAGAAATCATGGGCTTGCACCTGGTTGTGATCAAAATACTTTTATTTGAATGTAAATTTGCCTATGTCACGTGATAATTCAGTAAAGGTGTTTGGGAAAAAAATAAACATGGAGTACACAGTCAATAAAAAGTACAGAAAGGAACAGAAACACAACAATCCATTACTTGATTGGAGTCAACAGGTCCTAGTTTCAGTTTGTTTGGTTCCTAACATCTTGCTGCTTCTGTGGCAGGAAGTTAATTTGCATATCTTTACAGCACCAGAAATAATTTGATTATAAAGAGAACCCTAGCTGATACACTGAAAACAGAAGCTGTTAAGAGCAGTAAACATACCAATATTACTGCTCTAATACATTAATACCACAGTATTCAAGGTATTTACCAAAAAGTAAGTTGGATTTTAGAGAACAGAACTCATTTTCAAGTATCTCATTGTCAGTTTTAATTTGCCAGTTCTCTCTGCTGTTAATTTCTCCCAAACTACCATTCAGGAGTTGTTTCCATTAAGAGAAACACAAACAGGACTACTTAGAAACAGGTGTTGTGATGGTACTTGGTTCCTTCATGCAACTGGCTTATTTCTTTGGTGAAAAGTAGCTGATTTTTTAATAGGCTACTGATACAAAGAAGCACAGCTGTTAGCCTGAAACTTGGAAATCATTAACTGTAATATGCTTTAATGCATCACTGATGGATGTAGTTTAAAAGTTAGTGATCAAACAAATGATTTCACTCAAAAGAACACTAATTTTAAAATAGTAAAACTTTATAACATTTTATTCAGATTATGTTTTATATGCCACTTCCCACTGCAGTTGTCAATTCCACCAAGTTACCTTTTATGGAGTTTTATGTGGGACTGTGACTGGGGAGTAGTCACAATCAAAGTATTTTTTTTCAGCTTGCTAGTCAACTCATACTTGCTTATTTGTTGCCCTTATCCCTGCTGACCATTAAGCCTCCCCCTCTCAGACTTCAGCCTATTCCCATTACTGGGCATCCCCAGCATGCAGGCAAGAGCCATATGAAGGGGCCATCATCCAGGCAGCTATGGCAGTGCTCTATACCCTGCCTGCATCTACATCTGGACTCTGTGACTGAAGGCAGGCACTCACTCACATCCCATGGCAAAGTTAACTTTAGCTTTACCCCAGACTGGGACCCTATGGAGACCATCCTTGGGTCAGGAACAACACAGTTTCCACCCTCAACAAGCAGCTCAACTTTGCATCACTAAGTGTACCAACAGTGGTAAAGTCAGCACCCACATCACTGCAGCGACCCCCCCTCCCCTCTATATGCTCCTTCATACAAGCAGACAAGGGCTGCAGTCACTGACTTGGGAAGCTGCACAGCCCTTGACCTTCCAGTTATGTCACTTACATACAAACCTCCAGCTGCACTGGAGCACACCAGATGGCCAAGAATCACCAAAACGTCCCCCTGAGATGGGCAAGCCACACGTCCCTTACTCCCATCCTCCCCTGCCCAAATCTTGCTGGCCTTCTGCTATTAATACATAGTTTCCTATGTGTAATTCTGCGTTATCCTGTCATTACTGGAACATTATTACAATTGAAAAAAAAAACATTCATCCATTAGGATGGGCCATGTGCAATCTTGGCATACAACAGTGATAAATCTGTGTGCATGACAATATACTTTTTCATGATTGTTACCTTAGCCAATACAGAAACAAAGCTTTTGAGAGCCAGCAGTTGCTCCCCTGCCAACACACGCTGTAGGCCCACTTCCACTCGCAATGAGTAGTGTATCGCTGATTCCAGGTCTGCCATATACACCTTGGAGCTGGAAACAACAAAACAATATGAAGCTGTGAGAAATGAACACAAATTAATACCACTACATGTTGTTATAAGTACACCCATTACACAAGCATGACTGATCATGTTATTGATATACAAGTCAATGAGAAATGTTCTTAGTGATAAAATTAATTATTTACAGCGACAACTTTACCTGGATAATATGATTATTTTACTGTTCATGTGAAGTACTTTGATTTCAAAGTCTCCTTCCAGTGAGAAAGGCATACTCAAGTAATTTCCCCATTCCTATACTGTCCATAGTTTGCACTGAGATATTCACACCAAACTGGCTTATCCATTAAGATAAGTTTTTCACTAGTATGAAAATAAAAGATTGATCTGCAACAACATTGCAATGATCCTGAAATGCAAGTTCAGATCATGCACCTCAGACATTTTTAGCCATATGCTTGCTACAGAAGAGAAATTCGATTTTGAAAGTTGCTTTCTTTTCTAACCATGTTACTCAGCTATAATGAAAAATAATTATTCTAAAATATCAGCACCTTGCTTCTGTTTTGGCAGAAACTCTAAAAATGTTTAACAAAAAATAGTACTTAAGCTGAAAATGACTCCAAAATATGGCTTTTGAACATGAACTTGATCCATACTGATGTTCACTTATTTTGCTGCTTATTTTGGTTTCTGAATGTTCTATAAAAAGACAGAGAGGGAATTCTGACACAGAAATTAAAAAAAGTGAACTGATCTTTAGTGTTTGTTTGCCTGAATAATCATAGTATGACAAACAAGGAACTCATAACCACATAATATAAGACCAACCAAAGAGTTTTCTTGTACAATTTCCAAAATCAGAAGCAAGCACGAAACTGAGCCTTGATGAAGCTTAAATGGTGATGGGATACAAAAAACGCAATGGCAGTTCTTAGTTTCACGCTAACTCTCTATGTATACCATTAAAAAATAATCTTCCTTCTGTACTATTTCTCACACTTCTCCCATCTCAGACTGTGTCCTACACTGGTTGACCTCATGATGCACTCAACTTAAAAACAAAAGTGTGTGTTGGGGCCAGGAATGGATTTACCCTCATGCCCCTTAATTTATATAACACACTCCAGGTTGCACCATATAGAGAAAAAGGTACAACCTCAAATCAAAACAATTTTAAAGGGTAAATCTATGAGTGAAAAAAATTAATCTAGGTGTGATTTCAAACAGTGATAGGCAACCCAACAGACTGGTAGATAGTCATGGCACATAAGAAAAAGGTCCTGGCTGTGACCAGGATGACTCGGGATTAACTAGTGATTCAGACACTGCAGGATATGGCTGAGCAAAGTGGAAGAAAGCAACCTATACTGGCCTGCTTGCTGTGGAAAAGTAAGGCAGCTCTGTTAACCGTAAGACCGGTATCACATAGTGGCCAAGCATCACATCAAGTCAGCAGAAACAACCAGAACACATTCCTACCAAGAAGCTTGTTTCTGAGAAGTAGCTGGAGCAGAATCATATGATCTGGTACCAGCACTATGGGACCTGCATTACCAGGGGTGCCATGGGCATCATGGAGTTATGGTCATGTAAAAACCTGTGATGACTGCCTAAGTGATGGCATCCCCCATTCGACTCTCAGGTAAAATTGAATGAATCTGCATGACTAATACAGGGATGAATACATTTTAGAAACAAACGTCAAGAGTGTTTGTGTGTGTGAGTGCACAGAAGTGGATTATTTCGACAGCAAGCACTTGAAATACTGGCTGAAGAATATGAAAAGTACATTTTTGAATGCTGCAGATGTTTTGATGTGTGACATCATGGTACAGTGGGGATTGGGGAATTTGCCCTTTCTCCACTACACTGCGATTTCAGAGTTAGAATACTTAAGTTGCAGACGGTGTGCAGATGGGTCTGCCTCCTGCAAACAAAATAGTTTTTGTTTGAATTTTTGTGATTCAATGTGTTTTTGCTTTCAAATCTTTTTGATTTAAACTGTTCTGTCTATGTCTTAGCATTCAAACATTTTATAGATCAGTCTCATGACATAAACTCATGTATATGATTACCTGAAACTGCAATGGAAACCTATTATAATGAAAGGCACTTCACTGAGCACAAAAATGCATTGATCAACAATACAAAGAAACTGAACTTGCATCCATACACAACAGCACAGCAGTGACAACACTCTCTGCACTCTGTCCAACAAAAACACTATAGAACACAGCGATTGGTAACTACTCACAAACAATTGCTGCAACACCAATAAATATACAAATAAATCATGACTGTTACATAGAAAGTAAACAATAGTGTACCATGACAACACAAACAAAATATGTTTAAGGAGAGGAATACACCAACCTTTAAGTGGGGGCTTGAATCCCACACCCATTTATGTATGTATACTAACTCCACAGTCACACAACTGTGACCAAAGGAATTTCCCCAGCAATGCACTTTAGTAGACAAAACATAGATTGATTATAGCACACATCAACTAAACGTGATTTGGATGACAGTTTTACAACCCTTTGGAAAAAAACAAGCAGTTGACAACACCATCTGCTACCATATACATCCACAACCCCTTTTTCACATTTTTGCACATGAGGTCAGGATATGTCAGTTCAACAGTGGCAATCATCTACAGCCAAGGTTTACACTGTCAAGTGGCTAGCCTTGCCACGATAATCCTTCCACACCACACACACACACACACATATGGCCAATTTATAGTGTCAACTCCACCTACTGCATGTGACCCATTATTACATATTATAATTTACACCCAGCTTTCCCACTGCAGACCTACTGATCCATACAGTGTTATCCATGTTTCTGTCTGACATATCCACACTAAACTTTATTCAATAAATCAACATCAATAACACAATGTAAAATGAAGGGCAGACTGCAGTAATATTCTTTTTTTTTTTCAATAATTTTTATTTTCATTTTACATTTATATAAATCACAACCATTTCCATTCTTACAACATGCCCATAAGTGAGTGGTATACATTGTAGTCAATATAGTAACATGTGGATCATAAAACAAATCTATTTACACTATATACATAGATGCTTTCTCAGTCAATTCCGTTGTTATAAAAACAGCACATACAATAACAATTTCAAGTCCACAGCTTTGCTGTGTGATCGTGTGTATATTAATAGGTTCCTTTGTAATATGTTACTATGCAGTATGTATGATGTTTTATGCTAACATGATGTTAAAGGTTTGTTCCCAAATTTCTCGGGCTTTCATATTTTTGTTTCTTTTATCCATTATTAATTTATGAGCTAAAAGATGTTTTATAGCTATTTTTTAATCCCACCCAAGAGATATTTATAGGGTCTAACCATCTGAGAGCTATGTATAGCTTCATTAGTAAGAACATTTTTATAAGTATATTCGCTTGTTTTCCTGAGATGTTAGATGGGAGAATATGTAGAAGGGTAAATTCCCATGTTAGTGCTGATGTTTGATACCCCATTTGTTGCACTTGTATCCTGAGGGAATTCCAGAGTTTATACACACATTTGCAACTCCAAAATATATGCATTAGGTCTGCTACCTGGTCCTTACAGTGTGGACAGTATGGTGATTTTGATGCACTGAATTTGTGGAGTATTGTGGGTGGGAAATATGCATTATTATTTATCATGAGCTGCGTATATGACAGTTTTTTAAGGGGTATAATTTTCAGTGTTAGATTGATTGCGTGTCTTATTTGCTGGTCAACCATGGATGGTTTTAAATTTCTCCAACAGTTAGTGAGAAGGAGGTCCTTCTGAAACTTGATTTTGCCTGTCATTTTATATGAGTTAGTTATTGTTTTCCTTGTTGTAAGAATAGTCTTCCAAAGCAGAGTACAGTTTTCCATGTCACTATTAAGTATAGTAAAGTTTTGGAGGTAGCTGGAACACAACTATTTGATTTGTCTTAGAATTATTATATATGATATGGGTAGATTTAGGTTACTTCTCATTTCTTGGATTGTACAGTTAAGGTATGGGTAGATATCTTGGATTATTTTGTCCTTTAATCGAGGAAAGGAGTCAAGGTCTAGCTTCTTGTTATTTATTTTTAAATTTGAATTTTATGGAGGGATTGTAGGGTTACCATAGCTTGCCCAAGGCTTAAGGAATGAAACAGTTTTTGTGTTATATTTATAGAATGTTTTAAAGGATCTGTAATGTTGTAGGCTTGTAAATCTTTTTTTGTTTAAAAAGGCACTTTGGGATTGATGCCTAGTGCTTTAATGTACTTATAAAATATTGTCACCTAAGGAGGTGACCACATTTTCATTGTTGGGTTATGTTCTGCTATTCTCAATATTCTGTTAGTGTTGACAATAGAGAAGTAAGTTTTAAAATCTGGCAAGTTCAGACCCCCTTTGCTCTTGAGAAGTGTTAGTTTTTGATACGAGATTCTGTTTTTTTTTTTTTTTTTTTGGGTTCCCATATGAATTTTGCTAGGAAGGTGTGAATTTGTTTGAAGAATTTATTATGTATAGTTATCTGTGATGTCATGAATATATATGTTAGTCTAGGTAATATGTTCATTTTGATTATTGATACTTTGACCAGAAATGGTAGCTTAAGGTTATTCCACTTTTTACAGTCTTGCATTATGCTTTGCTATTTAAGAGTTATGTTATGTTGGTAGAATTCCTTGTTGCTCTGGAAGACAGTAATTCCCAGATATTTGGTTTCTTCTTTAATTTTTATTCTGTCTATTAGTGGTATTAGTGAGATAGGTTTGGTGACCTTAAGGGGAAGACATTAGTTTTATTAAGGTTTAATTTGTAGTTAGACATGATTGAAAATTGTTCAATTGCAGTTATTATTTTGGTTATGTCTGAATTTGGTGTAGTGAAGTATATGTTCAGATCGTCTGCGAAGACGGTGAGATATACTTTGAAGTTTTGTATTGAGGGGGGTTATGATATGTATTTTGTTTAATATATAGTAACAGGGGTTCTAGGTATAGGTTGAATAAAAATGGTGATAACGGACATCCTTGTCTTGTTTAGTTTTCCATCATAATTCTATTTGACCATGTTTTATTTATATATAGGAATGTGTATGGATTGCTAAACAGAATTTGGATGATCTCAATTAAATTGATAGGTATGTCAAAATAAGGTAATGTTTGAAGCAAAAATTCTAGGTTGACCCTGTCAAATGCCTTGTGGGCATCTACTACCATTGCGTACATATTAGTATTCCTCTGATTTGCAAAGGATATTAACGCATCCAATGTTAGAGTGTTATCGCTGGTCTGTCTTCGTGGTGTGAACCCAGATTGCTCTGGAGAAATTATTTTCTCTATCAAGTTCTTTAATCTATTTGCGAGTATTGAAGTCAGGATCTTTGTATCTATACTTAAAAGGGAGATGGGTCTATAACTATCTGGGTATTTGGGGTCTGCATGCTCTTTTAATATGAAAGTTTTGGAGGCACTGAAGTGAATATCATTTATGTTGTTATTTATTATATAGTTCAGCACACAGTATTAGGGGAGAGAAAGTTTATAAAATTCTGAAGTAAGTCCATCCAGTCCTGGGGCCTTATGTGATTTTAAATGTTTAATTGTTGTGCTTATCTCATTGATGGAAATAGTTTCCGTTAGTTTTTTTGTTGATCTAAATCTAGTTTAGGAAATTTTAATTTTTGAAGAAAACAATCTCTGTCTTCCTTAGAGGCTTGTAATGTTTGTTCTCCATAAATTTGAGAATATATTTGTTTGAATACTTTGATAATTTCTTCGTTTCTTGTGTAGTTTTTGTCCCTGTAATTTACTTTTGATATATTAGAGGTGGTTTTATGTCGAGAGATGATTCTGGCCAAAGCTCTGGATAGTATTTGGGCATCCTCTGTGTAATTAGCTAACATTCTTGCCTCATAAAATGACAGACTTCTGGTTTCTAACATATAGAGGTCTCTTTGTAGTTTTAGGAGATCAACTTCAGTTTGGTTATTAGGGTTATTTAGTAGTTCTCTTTCAAGTTGTTCTATTTTCCCTTTCAATGTATACTCTTCTTTTAGTTGTATTTTTTTATAATATGCTGCTTTTTTGATGAATATTCCTCTGATTTGTGTTTTGGCTACAATCCATTCTATGTCTATTGGGACTTGGGATCTGGAGATATTTGCAAGGGATGTCTTTAATATTTCTTCAACTTCTTTTATTACATCTGCTTTGATGAGCAAATTAGGATTCAATGACCAGTTATGACCTCTATTAGCCAAGTACAGTTTTTTGTCCTAGTTGATAAACAATGTAACTTTGGAATGATCCGAGAAAAATCTAGTGTGTATTACTGTTGTTGGATCCATGTTAACGATATGTCTGAGATTTAAAAGAAGTCTATTCTTGACCACATTTTGTTGCATTGCAAACAGAATGTGAATTTCTTGGATTTATTATCATTATTCCCATATTTAAAAAGGGCATATAGTTTAAAGTCTTGTTTAAGTTCATTTAGAGCTATTGTGGCTTGTTTATTATGTGATTTAATCGGGTTATATTTGTCCTTTTCTGGGTTTTGATATGTGTTCCAGTCACCCCCAATTATTAGGTAATGATCTTTAAGTTTATTTAGAATTGGGTAAAGTGACATAAAAATGATGTTGGTTGCTACAGGGTGCATATAAATTAAGCACCATTATAGGTTTTGGTAATCCTGGGTTAGTGAATGTTACGTAACACCATCTTCCCTCTTTGTCAGCCTTAGTCTTAAGTATCTTGCCCTGAAATTGATTTTTAATTATTATTGCAACACCAGCACTGTTTGTTTTATCCCTTGTTGCTATAATTTGTCCTATCCATTTTTTTTACCAATTTCTGCCCATTGTTCTGTAGTTAAATGTGTTTCTTGTATTAATATAAGATTGGCTTTGGTTTTCAAGGTAAGATGCAAAAATAGTTTTCTTTTTTCTTTATTTTGGAGTCCTTTAACATTCCATTTCTCTACTTCCCACATTTATTTGTTTGTACGTTTGTTTTACATAACTTGTATGTTAATTTGGTTTTATAGTCTTTGTATGTGATGCTGAAAAGTGTTTCTGGAAAGCATCTAACTATTACCGTCCCTTCCCTGTGCCTACCCACTATACCCCTGGACCAGGAATAATCGGGGGAATAAAGTGAGAATTTAACACATATATTTAGTTTCCCTCTGATCTTTAGTTGTGTTTTCTCTTTGTGCGTAGGTTTACAGCATGGTAGCCCCCTTACGTTACTATATACAATTCGGACAAAGCTTAACAAACTAGTTCCCTGAAAAAAACAATGCTGCGAAATATCCCTAGTCTCTTCCTTTAAACTATTATACAATTATAGTATTGTGGTTAAAGCACAGAACTTATAGCTTTCTAGCTTAAGACTTATTCCTTCTAATAATGGATTTTTAAACAACATACACAATAGATTTTAAGCCAGATTTGTCTTGTTTTATATTTTCCTTTTCCTTATTCTTCTCTTCGCTTCCCCTCTCCTTTAAATAGTTTTTCTCCCCTACTTTGGTGCCTATGCAGACTTCTGTGCCAATCTGTAATAGTTTCCAAAAAAAAAAAAAAAACGTTATTGGCACCTATAATCAGAAGTAGGAAAATGAAGGGAAGAGAAAAAAATTGTTTTCAAGTTTAGCCAGGTATATATTCTGCCAAAGCCTACATATTTCGGTCATGTTTATGTTTTCTGCAGAAGGATAGTTTATATTTGTATGTTCTTGTATTTTCCCTTCTCTAAAATGCTTTTACTCTCTACTTACATTTATTCACTTGACGCTCTGGCACTACAATGACACTCTCACTTGACGCTCTGGCACTACAATGGTTTAAGTCTTACCTAGACAATCAAAAACAGGCAGTCCTCTGGGAAAACACTCTATCCTCCCCTCTTCCTATCTCCCTTGGAGTTCCCCAAGGATCTATCTTAGGTCCCCTTTTATTTTCCATATTTATCAATGATCTTGCTTCCTAGCATCCCCCAAGCCGTAACCATTCAGTATGCAGATGACTCCACCTTAGTCTCCTCAGCCTCTAATCCATCTGAACTTCAATCTCTCACCCAAAATGTATTTCAGCTTGTGGAAGAGTGGTTTTTACAGCGATGTCTCCTCCTTAACCCTAAAAAAACTAAACTTTTGTTGTTCACACCCACACAAAAATCTCCACCACTCCCCTTCTCCATCATATCTAAAAACGGCACAGTCATATCTCCTGACACAACAACCAAACTTTTAGGTGTTACTATCAATCATTGCCTAAACTATGACACTCATATTAATACCACTATTAAATCTACTAAAAAAAGCTTGGCTCCCTCTACAAAATCAAGCCTTTCCTTACTCCTTCAGCCAGAATTACCATTGCGCACACCCATCTTATCTCTACTCTCCTGTATGCATCACCTTTATTCACAAACCTATTTAAAACTAACCTGAACAAATTAACTACCGCCTACAATAATATAGCCAGATTTGCTACCAGCTTCCCTTTTAGATCTCACCATTGCCTAAATTTAAAACAACTTGGCTGGCTTGAACTTGATAATCAGCTTTTATCTCAGCAACTTATAATTACCCAAAAAATCCTTTACTTCCCTGAAAAAACTCCTATCCTTACCAAACTTATTAGTCCCTATAAAAATCTTTCTAACCTTCGCTCTTCACACAAACTTTTAGTATCCATACACAAATCTAATAACAAAGCAGGTGACTCACTTTTCTCCTACACAGTGGGGAAAAGTTGGAACCTTCTTCCTAAGGACCTCACTATGATCTCCTCTTCCTCACTCTTCAAAAAGAAGCTCAAACTTCATCTTACTAACCACTGGCTCTGCCCATGCAGCAACCCAGACTAAAATCTCTCCTCCTTTTTATCACTATTTCTCGCTTCCTAAGCATAACCTCCTTACTCTCTTCTCATTCCTTAGGTCACTTAAAATCTTACTATGAACTACCTTCTCCAAGCTCCTCATATTAGATATTACTTCTCCTTTCTACCTTACTTTTTCCAAACCTCTCTGCATTTCTCTCCCCACTTTCCTTGTGTCTTTTCTTCCACTATTTCTCCCCTCCCTACTCCTTGTACTTTCCCAAAAAAAAAAAAAAAAAAAAAAAAGTTTGTGTTTTTTTTCTTTTTCTTTTTTTTTTTGCTGTATTGTTGTCACTTGTAAACTATTATCTATGTCTTTTTGTCTATACATGCCCAAAAACTTTGATTTGTTTTAAATTGACTGTTCTTTGTGGAGCTTTTCTCCCCGGGCCTCTACTGAAAATGGACATATATCTAGCTAGACTAGCCCTGTCAACAAATGTTAAATAAATAAATAAATTCAAGTCAAACGTCATTATTTCTGTCATACATCCTTAAGAGAGGCTGATTCTGACAGTCTCTCATCTAGTAATAAAGGTTGGATTATTTATGTATTTATGATCAGTCTTAATAAGATATTCGAAGACTTGTTGGTTGTTTTGGTAAAACTGTACCATATTCTTCAGATTCTTGCTTTGCAGGTTTCTGATCATCTTTCAGTCTGGTTTTACCTTATAAGCTAGTTTAGATCGATTTATGTGCGTTTATGGCAAGATTAACTTCTTAGTCTTGCTGTATCTTCATTTTAGGTCATTTTGAGTTTTTAGTGGTGCCCTTGAGATCGAAGGGGGGGGGGGGTGATTTTGCATACCATAGTCCCAGGAGATGGTTCCTTCCTATAAATCGCGCATTGGAAACGGCAGTTGTATTTTAGTTCCTACCTGTTTTTCTTTTTCCTTTCCTGTGTTTCTCGTGGCTCCCTTTGTTGATTTAAGGGCCTAGGAAGTAAGAGGAAGCTCTCAGAGTTGGTTTCCCATCTACAACGATCGCGATTCGGTCCATTTTTCTACTCAAGGGACGTTTTACAATTTTTTGCTGTTTTATTTCGTTTCTGTAGGTGGAATCTGCTTAAAAACATTTAGAAATGTCTCTTTTGCCTGTTTGGGGTTAGTGACCATGTATTTAACATCTTTAACACTGAAAATTAGTTGATTTGGATAGTTCATCTGGAATTTGATTTTCTTTTCTATCAGAAACCTGCAGTATGGAGACAGAAGTTGCCTTGCTTGCCTTATCTGGATGGAAAGGTCTTGAGCAAGGGAAATATTATTCCAGGTGAGTGTACCTTTCCTCTTGGCTTCAAGTAGGATTTTATATACATCTTGGTAGTTTAATATTTTAATATAGACAGGTCTTGGTCTCAGTGGTGATTGTGTTTCTCTCAGAGCTCTGTGGACTCTCTTTGTTATCACTTGTTGTGTTTCTTCAGGGTTATCCAGCAGAGATTTTATTAGGAGTTTGATAGTTGGTATTAGATTATTATGTGACACAGTTTCAGGGATTCCTCTGACGATAATGTTGTTTCTTCGTGACCTTGCTTCAGGGTCTGTTATTTTTGTTTGTAAACTTTGCAGATCTTTGTTATGGGAATCAGTTTGAGCAACAGAGTCTATTTTTATTTAATTTTCTAGTATTTTTGCCTCAGATTTTTCCATTCTGGTTAGTATTTGGTTAAATTAATCACCAAATGTTTGAAATTGTAAAGATAGTTCCTGTACTGCTTGCTGTATAGGTAGTAAAGCAGTTTTAATGTCTTCCAGGTTAGCTGGCTGGTCTGCCTTGGTTTTACTTGTAGATTTAGTATTGTCTGTTTGTTTATTTGTCCTTTGTCTTTTTAGGGTTGTATCTTTATCCGGTGAAACTAGTACCGAGAATTTGTTCTTAGTTGTTATGGTGTCCATATTATTTTCTTCTTTCGACATCCTACTGCTTGGTGCTTTTTCAGACTTTGTATATGAGAGCAGGGCCTCAGCACCACATGGCTTCAGTTGTTTTCCAAGATCTTAGATAATACTGTTGTTTTTAAAAGAAATCAGTTGCTTTTTTTTCTTCCTTGGATTGATGTTTGTTATCTGGAAGAGATGTTCAGTCTTATTTCTGCATTCTTTTATTCCGCAATGTCTTCTGGGTTTATTTTAATCCACGGTATTTCAGACAGCTAGGTGCTAGCAGTGCTCACAGAATAGCGGCCATCTTGAACTCCCCCCAGACTGCAGTAATATTCTATATTTTTACTTAGTTAATTTTTGGCTTGGTATTATTTAATGAAATTTTTAACAACCCAATTCCAACAATGGCAGCCAGCAAGAAATACAGACTAAGCAAAGTTTGAAATACTCAACAGTAAAATAAAATTCCTGCATCATGCACTATAAATATCATAGTGTTAATTTAAATAGGCAGGGTTTAAATTAAAAGAAAAAAAGAGTGTGCCCATTTCTTAAAACTGGAACCAATTTTATGAGCAATGACAATGTCACTATGAAATCCAGCCCCTGGTTTTGCTTACAGACAGAATGGCATTAGGACAGTGTTCTGGAAAACATGGTCCAAAATTACTTATGACTGTCATCATTAGACTTTTTTTTTTTTTTTTTTGCAGCTTGTGCCTGTGTTGTTTCACAGCCATTTTTTTAACACTTTTATTGACTTATCATGTGTGACACAAGCAACTTTCCATATATATATATATATATATATATATATATATATATATATATATCAAACTGTACTGACAAGTTCACATTTACAAACACGGTACTTCACATATATTGCTCTATAGTCTAGATCATATAACCTAAAAGCAACATTACACAAATTATCAACTCTTGCCCCTTTTTTTTAAACAAGAAACATCTTTATTAAACTATCATTTGTGACATAGACAATCATACATTTATATAAATGAAAACAATCCACACCGTCACAATCCTAGTTGCAAGCATTTTACATCACAAACCGTACTGACACACTCCAGTTGTAAACATTATATTGTACAGATTTTCACAGAATGTCCACATTTTTGCCTCAACTACTTGGTCTGTTCCTCATACAATCTGGTTTTCTGGAAAATCATGGAGAACTGAAATCATTAAATAATGACCAAATAATTACATAAATTTGAGTTTCAGACTTCACCTCCTTCAGAAAATGCATGCTAACACAAATCCTGTTATTCTAGCATCATTTTTAATTTATAAGAGCAGTATTTAAAATATGTCTCTATTTTAGGGCCTCTGTCCCCCATTATTTTAGGTTTTGTCCATATTTCTTGCTGGAAGAGGTTGAGAGGTATGATCACTTATAATCTACCCAATCATTTTCACTCAAAGATTGCATAACTCGTTTAAGTTCTGCCTTCTTTTAAACCTCATTCCTCCCTTGTATGTATTCTTCCCACAATTCCCATATTTTCCTATGTAGTTTGCTCATACCCTTTTCTAAAGATCTCAATTCCAGTTGTTTTACCTCTGTTACTATACTCACTACTTCTAGTATAGTTGGTTTAGATTTTGATTTCCATTTTCTAGTAATTGCTTTTGTGGCAGTCACCATATTTAGACATAGCAAGGCCTTACCATGTCCAGGCAATTCCTATTCTATATCATAGCTCAGAAAAATCATCTCTCTTGTCACACCAATCTGCCCAACCAACATCTTCACCAGTGCATCCTGCAAGGAATCCTTAAAGTCTACCAACTCACCACACTCCTAGAAAATATATTGCCAGAAAATATGTTCACAATTACCTCTTTCTTCCCCATCACACCTCCAACATTTGCTGTCTACAAGAGGAAAAATTCTCTGGAGTCTACTTGGGGTATAAAAATATCTGTGTAAACATTTCCAAGCAAAAATCCTAAATCGTCTACTAGATTTTAATGCACATTTGGAAGGCATACATATATCCTCCCATTGTTTCTTTGTGAATTGCTTATCCAATCTCTTTTCCCAATCCTTTCTAACCTCCTCTGATTGATTCTTATAGTTATTAAGCAATATTTTATATGCTGTACTAATTATTCCTTTTCTTAATGGCAGCTTCTGTTGTAGATTCTACTAAAAACTCTATCAGTGCTGGTCTTTTGTTTAGGACCCCCCTACTTCTTTCTCTTTGCCTATACTCTGATATCAATCCTTGACAGGGAAGGCAGTCTCTAACTTGCACTCCAAATAAATTCTTAGCATCTTCTCCTCTCTATTTATTTCTTCCAAGTACCTTGGTTCCTTTGTCAGTTTTTTTCCAATACATTCCAGCCCCCTTTGGGCTATTGTCTATATCCCTAATTGCACTCATCCCTATTGGCAGAATCTACTTTCTCCATTCTCGTGTTGGCTTAGTTCTTAGGATACTTTCTGCTACTTTATAGATATAATATTCTGTATGATTATTGTTATTCTCCTTAAACGCCTGCATCCAAAATCCCATTCTCTCCTTGTTTCCTGAGCTTCCCCCCATTTCATCATTATCCCTTTCCACTTTGAATTATAGTTTTCTGCTTGTGCTATGTATAGGAGCCTTAACTCTGTAGCTATGCAATGCCCCTTCAAATCGGAAATCCCAATCTGTCCTGTTCTACTGGAAGAATCAGCTTATCCCACTTGACTCTTGCCATCTTCCCCTACCAGATAAAGTCCTTCAACTCTTCATTAATTGTTATCCACAACTTTTGATCTGGTTGATAAAAATATGCCTGACCAGTGTATAACACTAATGCAACTAAAACATTTTAACTGCTTGTATCTTACTATCCATATCCATATAACAAAACTTTCCATTTTGTCAGTTTTTGTATTACTGTTTAGTCTCTTCCCACATATCCTTAACTGCCACACCAGAATCATTTTTAATCCATACTCCTAAATACTTTGTTTTATCATGTCCCCATAAATATGGATATTGCTGAACTAATTCATAAGTGGGTACATAATTTAATGCAATCTTTGTTTAAGCTTCATTAACGTTGTATCCAAAAAAGATCTGAAACTGTCTCAAAATATTTCACAACACTGTAATGTCTATTTCTGGCATTGTCAGGTATAAAATATCATCATCTGCAAATACAGCCAGCTTTTGTTGACTACCATGCCAATTATATCCTTGAATTTCTGAGTCCCTTATTTTCTTTGCCCGTGGTTCTAAATATAATGCAAATAACAAAGGGGAAAGAGGACACCCCTGCCTGGTTCCTCTGCTCAAGCAGAAATTATAAGAGAGGATCCCACCCACTTTAATTTTCAACTCCAATCCCTCATATACTCTCCTAATCAACCTTATAATTTTGTCAGGAAATGCAAATGCTTCCATTGCCCTGCTCATAAAGTCCCAGCTTACTCTGTCAAATGTTTTCTATGCCTCAAGACCCACCAACAACAATGGTATTTTCTTACATTCTGCTTCCCTCATCAATGTTCTATTAACACTGTCAAATGTTTGCCTCTCTCCACAAAACCACACTGATCCATAACTATCAAGTTTGGTATCATTTTTGCCATTCTTTTAGCCATTATAGACATGAACACTTTATAATCATGGTTTAGTATAGAAATGGTCTTGTATGAAGCTGGATCTGATGGATCTTTACCCTCTTTAGGTATTACAGCTACCACTGCTTTCTTCCAGGATGTTGGTACTTCTTCTCCTCTTAAAATACTGTTAAACAGAACCTTCCAGATCTTTATCATTTTTACCTCCTAGCTTCCAAAGATCCACAGAAATATCATCTATTCTTGGTGACTTTCCTGCAGATTGGTTATACATCGCAATTTTGTATATCAGCTCCTGAATAATCTTCACTACCATTCCTTAAATTCTTCTCTTTTCAACAGATAGGTGGGAAAGAACCAGTAGCTTGTTTTTTTTATTATATTACCCTGTGTTTTTATTTTAGTAATTATTTGCATGATCTAAAATAGTTATTCGGTGCATTTCAAGACCTTCAATTAAATGCACATGTTCTTGTGAAATGTAAATTCTGTCTAGCTTAACTCAGTTTTTATATCTTTGGCAATAATAGGTAAATTCACTCCACATTTGTATTACTGAATTCACATCTTTCGTGCCAAATATTTTCATAGATTCCTTCAAAAATCTACCCTCCTTTGTTATACTTTCCCTTCTGGGCCCTCCAGACACATCTTCACTGCTGCAAATCAAATTCCAGTCCCCACCTATAAGTAATATTCCTTGCTGAAAAATGAATATTTCTCCCAGAATTTTCTTAAGCTCCATTATAACACTTTAGTTGGCATACAAATACATGCCAGTATAATCCTCAACCCTTGCCAGTAGCCCCCTAGTACTACAAATACTCTTCTATCACTACTGGAGCTCCTCTTTTCCTTTGTTCCAGACAATCCACTGAATAACAATCCTGAAAACCTTTCTTTTTCAAATTCACATGTTCAGTTCTTTCCCACTGTGTCTCCTGTAACCTAGCTATTTGCACTCTACATTTTTAATATAGTTCACTGTTCTTTCTTTTTTTGTATTTATCTGCGAGACCAATGACATTTAAAGACATTACAGAAATCATCATTGTATTAAAATTATTATTCCCACCTTTCATGTATAATGGCTTTTTGTTAAATGTCTAGTTCCAGCTTTTGTGTTACATGCATACACTGCTTGGCAGGTTGAATGTTTATATAGTTGCTTCTTGTCATATCTATATGTCACATCTTATAAAACTTTTTGTTTTATTGAAAGCCTTCAACAAAAAAAAATACCCCTCCTAAAACCTATTCATTTCATACTAACTCACAAAACTATATACATCTTAAAATATTGAAGTTTTACTCTCCTAACAGGAACAAATGTCCCAAACTGACAGGCACACTCACAGAATTCAGTTAAAGTAAAAGAAGGAGTGCTAACTGGTTTTGTATTACCTTTATAGTTCTCCCAACTGGGAAAACCCTGAATGCTTTCAGAGAACATTATCTCCTAGCCAGTTTCTATTTTCTTTTTTCCCTCCAGCCCAGCACTCTCCACCAGATTGTAACCATTTTTTTTATCATACTGTCTCAATGGAGACATGAGAACCACAGACCAATTCTTCATTATCAGGCACTCTCCATGAAGACATGATAACCAATTTCTCTTTATCATAATGTTTCCATAGAGACTGAGGGCCAGATACAAAACTGCTACTAAACATGCACTCATTTGCTAGAAAAAAGCCTCATAATATTCAATATTCTTTTTCATTTACTTGCTTGCTCTTAAAACTTGTTACTTAATCAATCTAAGATCCTTAATCTAGTCATTCCCCCATGCAAGAATTAGAAAAAGCACATTAATTTTTCTATTGTCATGCTCTTTTAACCAGTCTTTTTTTTACATTGCAGTGCCTACATTTCTTAAAACTGAACAAGCAGAAAGAGAGAAGGGAGAAAAAAGGGGAAAAACAGCAGCACCTATTTACAATCCCCATTATACTTAAAAATAAATGAGAAAACTCTATTTTATAGCATGCACAGAAAACCATACACCATAAAACTAGTACTATTAACAAAAACATGTTTTCTTTCCTTAGAGTTAACTTTCTCCCCTCTCTTCCCCTTCCCAAAGCAATTTTCTGAACATTAATGACATGAAACGGGGCATATACTTTAGAGTCCCCCAAAACCCCAACAAAATCTGAAAAAGTCCAATATTTCCAGAGTTTCATGTTCGTCATATTTCACAAATATAAATATTGCATTGTAATCCCACATTAAGTTACTGGTTTTATTACTGTTCATCTCCATCTCCTAAATCCTGGTCTACTTCATTTCCAACATACTCTTGATTCTTCTAGTCAACTCTTGTGGTCCCTTCCTTTTCTCCAACTTTTTCCATTAAAACAGTAGAAAAGGTTTCACAGGTGTAGTCTCTCTGTGGTCTTTATTACCAGAACAAGAAGCAGAATATCCTTCTGTTTCACAGCTCACTTTTTGTTGGATAAACTTTTGTATTTTCTCCTTAAATATACTTCATCAAAAAATGATTTTGTCCATCCAGGGAAGAATACCTTGAAGACAGCTGGGTACAGCAGCAGCCTGAATCTCATACCTGGGTCTCAACATTCCCTGAACAGTGGAATGAATTTACTCCTCTTCTGCCTGGTGTACAATGAATAATCATTCTCCACAAACACTCTGCTGTCTCCCACTTTTACTATTTTGTCCTTCTGCCACAGTTTTGTCAGAATCAACTTTTTCTGCTAGTAGGACTGCATCTTTACTACTAAAGGTCTAGGTTGCTTTCTCATAACCAGGTTTGGAGCATACACATGATGTAACCTTTCAACTAACAACTCCTACTGTGGAATACCAGTCTGGATGCTTATTTGTGGTTTTAAAAAATTAATGTAGTCTGTTCCTTCCAGCTTCTCTGGTATAGCTGAAAATCTCAGGTTTTTCTTACATGCTCTGTCCTCTAATTCAATTATTTTTTAAATATCTCTTCCTGAGCAGTCGCATATTCAGCCAGCTTTTCTGCATTTCAACCTCTAACTTTTGCAGCTTTATCACCTCATCTGAATATCTGTTTAAAACTTCTTTCATTTTCTCCAGTCTTTTGTTGTTTGTACTGATATACTCCATCAGTGTTTCATTTATTTTAACCAGGTCTGTGTGCAGATGTCTTACATCTCCTGTAGGTTACTGGAAGTCACGTCTGGAGGATGCACTGCTTTTTGCTGAACAGCTGCATAACGTTCGTCAGTCAGTATTTCTTCCTCACTTTTTGCAGCTAATTTTTTCCAGGTGCTCATATTTCTTTTTTCCTGGCATCCAAGCAGTACACTTACTAGCCAGTTACTTAAATTCACACATAAACACAAAAGTCTACTGGCCCTCTCTGTTGAGTTTGTTTTTCACACTGGGAGAGTTAGAGTTAAGCTGTTACTCAATGTGCAGACATCTTGGAAGTCCATCATCATTATAAGTTTATGTCTACTTTGACAAAGACTACCTTGCAAATGACAGTTTTTAATATGTGAGGCCAAAGCTTACAACATACTATTTTGGGGCTCCACCACTGAAACTACAACCCAAATGTGACTTCATATAAACAGCAAAAAAAATCAGCTTTCTCAATAAAATCACACAGTTATTTTGCTACTGATCATGAAGTGGGATTCAAATTTTTTTTGTATTTTTCTAGATTTGGTCCAAAATTATTGTTAATTATTAAAGTTGAAAGCCTAAATTAAAATTGGTAACTGCAGCTCCTTAAAACTGTAAAATGTCCTCAAACTTCTGAAAAACACATTTCTGCAATCAAAGGGGGATTGAAAAAGACACATACACCATGTATAAACAAGTCAAAATGCCAGTTCCACATCATGTGATTCAGAAACAAGGATTACCAACAGACATCAGAATATAAAAGCTGGATGAGGAAATGTTCAGTTCTGTACAGCCAATATAGCATACTAACAGCCCCATAATTGCACAGTCCATCAAGGCAACATGCCACTCTGCAAAACTACAGGAGGACAGGATGGCCAGGTATTTTTTGACCCTAACGTTTGCCTGATAGGTGAATGCCTTTTGCTTAGATTGCTCTGTCATGCCATCCTTAGAAACTTACTTTAAACATATTACCTGGCCTGTGAACAATACAGCATATTTAGTCCACTTTTAACAGCGCTCTGTCAGGCTGCTTATGTGTTGTGTAACAGCAATGATACTGATGTCCATGACAAAAAAGGCAACAGTATGGGAAAGCAACAAGACCTGCCTGTGTATCAACTCAGCACTGGGACGTCACATTAAATGCAACCCTACACAGTCTTAAGAGTATCAAATACTTGGCCAAACAAGTCACTATGCATTGTGGTGGGACTGTTCATTCACACTGCCTAACATGTTTTTCATTAAGACATGTGACCTTCAATTCACAAACCTACATCATTGCTATACCTACACAGAGAAATAATGCACGTATTTAGCTTCAGATTACACAGGCACCAGACGTGCATAACAATATGAGGAGCATGTGATTATAGAAAGCATCATATTATTGCAACTATACTATGTGTGCCTTCCTGCATATTACCGACTGTCCAGAAGACAAATCTATGCAAGGCATATAGTTATATCTTTTTCACCTAGTAAACATATAGCACAGCCTCTCTTCAGGTATTAGAAGCAATTCTAAAAGTGTATTCAGAAATAAAGTTCTGTCTTACTACATGGTTAACACCAAATTGATATGTTATAAAGGTCTAACCTGACCAATATGCTTAACGTGCAGTATTTCCTATCTGTATAATATTATCTCTTGTTTGTAAAGTGTACAATCATGCTTTGCCACTTCACACGTGTTGCAACTCTATTTCTCACTAGCTACAATCCTACTTTTATTACATTCTGTGTACACACGTGCTCATATTTATACAGTTTTTGATTGCATTAAAATATATAACAGAGTTTAATGAATATACTCTGCAAATGATCACTGTAATTCCGAACTGCTTCTGTGAAATCCTCACTGGTACTGAGTTCTGTGGTTCTATATGATACTCTTTGTATAAATATACTTTGCTGTACCTCTCTGCTTTTGAATGCTTTCTGCTAGGGCCCCAATGAATACAGGTCCCAACCCAGCAGACAACCTGGTTAACAAAACATAAAAAACAAAATAAAGCAACATATCTGTATAAGGCAGCCATTGGCAGACTGTATAAACAATGCTGAGAACGGTGAGATGTAGCATTATATAATAAGTTAACACCACTTTGTTACAGAATAATACTCCACTACTGGGTGTAGCCATCACAGGATTTACCCATGGATGACGTTGTTTGATCAAGAGGATGAAGTCCTAATGATCAAACAAAGCCAACCGTATGTAAATTCTGTTATACCCACATCTAGTCACGGATTACTGCCACTATACAATGACATTATTTAAGAAGGAAATCGCTTCCCTTTCTTAAATAATTTCATTGTATAACAGCAGCTTACATTTACTCCACTTTATCCCTTGTATACTGATGTACTCAGTATGGTACATACACCGCCATGCTTCCACAGCACATTAGAGCACTGCAAGGGAGGTTTATGTAACAGTCTCCCTCTTTATGTTGTTTTTTTTTCCTGAACAGTGGAAAGAGTATGAGACTAAAGAGTGTCATTATTTAATGATAGAAATGCTCAATGATTTGACAGAAAATTCAAAATTTTACAAGGGGCAGCGCAAATATATGAAAACAATGAGGGACAGTCTGTAAAATTCTGGACAGCTGAGAGATACTGTTAACAGCAGTATGATCATTCACAGTATCAGCAGCTATACCATTCATCTGCCCAGAGTTTGGCAGAACTGTCCTGATTTTTGTCAAATTTTGTTCTGCCCCTTGAAAAATACGTTAAGGAGGTCTGTATGGTCAACAAGACAATGTGGCCAGACTTCTTCCTATTGGTACATGCTGAATTTAGAATGGGCACCCTGACTGCACTGTCCAATAAGCTTGTACGTTTTTAAAAACTAATGATCCTTTAGTGTACAAACTTTTTCAAATGAGAAAAAATAGAATGCTAATAAAGAAGAAATAACATATAGTATTACAACACAGAAAAAAAAGTTGTGCAAGGCAAGAGACAGTGTGAAAGGTAAGTTTGTCAAGTTACGCTTAGGAGATTAACTATCTGCAGAAAGTCAAAGTAAAATGGAACCATATGTACAAATTACTGAATTAAAGACTTGAGAACCAGGTGTAAAAATGAAGAGGAAGGTCTTCAACATTTGAGTCTGCATTGCTTACTAAAACATTCTGGGTGTTGGGTGTAGATTTACACAGAAAACTTTCAAACATTACATTTGCTTCTATGAACTATTATGGACTAAAATATGTTTCTTTGACATGCAACATCAGTAATACAGAAATGAAGTGGGGTGCATTTGTAGAAATGTATGTTTGGAATAACAACTTTAAAAAAATCAGGAAATAAGAAACTAAGAGGAATGGAAAAACACAAACTGATTAGAAAGTGGATGAATCTTATAAAGAATGGCATTAGAAAATGTGGCAGTTATATGACTGAATAATTTAACAGAAATGTCAGCCCTTGTGACAGTAGCTAACCAAGACTGGCTACAAGCATCTTCTGTCTCCTGAAAAAAGTGACATAATTTGCATCATGCTCTATTCATGCTGAAAGAGAAAGAACACATCAGAGAGCCATGATAACTGAAACATACAATCTCCCATTAATATATTATACAAAGTGAACATGGTACAGCTACAGATAAGGACAGGCTGCGTACAATCACTATGACATGGCAAAGCATGGCTACATCCAAGAACAAGACCTAGCAGAAGCCTACATAAAATGAAGTTGGCATACCAAATGCAGTGCCATTACTACCACCACCTTACATGGAAGACCCATACTGCACTGTTATAACTTGATATTACTTGTGAACCTCTGCTATCTCTGTAAAAAACAAAAACAAAAAAAAAATCTTTTTTCCCACTTTTCTGAGAGTTAAAAAAGTTCAGTTACAGGCTTGCTGTTCCTGAACTGTTTTAAAGTTTCTGTGAGGCCATTTTTGCTTGGGCTGAAGGAGGGTCTCTGTGTTGATCAGTGGCAGTGAATAACATTGAGCAGCTTCCCTGCCCCCCGTAGAGGTGGTTACTGACTTGAAACTGTAGTTTTATTGGCCACTAGGGGTCATTTCCAAAACTCCTTCATCTTCCTCTCTTAAAACCTAGTTGCCTCGTGGTTTGGGTGTCTTTTCAGGCTTGTTGGCTGTTGGTGAAGCACCCTCCAAGAGGAAAAAACGCTGAGAGAAGAAGGGAGCCACTTTTGACATTTTAAGTATTTTTTTTCTCTGTTTATCTGCTAAGTTTTTCTGCATAGCTGCCTAGCTTGAGCATTTTCTGGCTTGTTAAACTTGATTTCTGTATTAGTAGCTGTATTTAGAGCACAACCAAAAGCTGTTTGCTGAATTTCCTGTTTGCACTTAATTTTAAATCGTTTTTTTCTTAAAACTTGCATATTTTCTGTCCTTGACCTAGCACTCTTGTGTGGGGTCATTTACTGCACTGTTATAACTTGATATTACTTGTGAACCTCTGCTATCTCTGTAAAAAACAAAAACAAAAAAAAAATCTTGCTTTTTTCCCACTTTTCTGTGAGTTAAAAAAGTTCAGTTACAGGCTTGCTGTTCCTGAACTGTTTGAAAGTTTCTGTGAGGCCATTTTTGCCTCGGCTGAAGGAGGGTCTCTGTGTTGATCAGTGGCCGTGAATAACATTGAGCAGCTTCCCTGCCCCCCGTAGAGGTGGTTACTGACTTGAAACTGTAGTTTTATTGTCCATTTTGGGTCTATTCCTGCTTCTTTCCAGCCCCTGCAATCAAGCACGCTTTAACATGCTTTAGCGTGAATTAGCGCGGAGTTGCCACTAGAGCAGCATCGGGCAGCGCCGGTTAAACAAGGTTAAACTCTTTCTGGCTCCAGAAAGTCTGTTCTTCAATTTTTCCCTTAAAACTGCTCTGTTAGGAACCTAAACAGTTTACGCCTTCATTAAAAAGTGCAGCACTTGTTCCAAATAGCTTTTTCTTCTCAAAAAGCTCAGCACTTGTCTTATAAGCATATCCCTTGTCTTATAAGCATTCTCTTTGCAGGTCAAGCACTCCTATATTATACAAATCTCTCACTAGCAAAACCCCCCAGGAGTGCCCACTTCCCTGCTAAGCCCACTACTTTTCTGTCTCATACCAACTCATAATTCTTTCTAGCATGTCGAAGGGTCAGATGCTGGCGTCCTCTCCTGCCCAGTTGGTGAATCTGGGAATTCTGAGACAATGTTACAATTGCCTCATGTACACGGACAACCCTCTCCTCCTCCCACGTAACACTAACACTTGTGAGTGATGCAGCTATTTAGCCAGACTGGAGGCTGAGCTCTCTCAACTCAGGACTGGCAAAACCAGGCAGGAGGAGAAGGCAACTACACACACCACAATACCAGTCTCACATAACTCAACCACACCACTGAATCAAACACATAAACACACTAAGACATACTCGGAGGCTCTGAATAAAAATTTACCTAAACAGCAGAGGCCTCCAAAGCAGACACCCAAGCAACTGCAAACTCAATACACCACACAAACAACACATAAACAACAAAATCAGTGTGCAAAGCAGTCACTGCCCTTAAGGCCAAATACAACACCAAACATACTTGTCATAGGTGACTCCATAGTCAGACACACTGACCTCCCGCTCACCAGACTGAGTAAGGAGAAGGTCACAGTAAGCTGCCTGTCGGGCGTTAGAATCCGCCACATAACGCAAGCACTCAGGTCTCTCAACAGCAGGTACAAGTACGACTCAGTCATTGTCCACGCTGGTGTCAACGACCTGAGACGTACCTCCTTGGACTACATGAAAAGAGACATTGAGGAGCTCTCTGATTATGTAGCCCAGGCAGGTATGACCCTGACCTTGAGCAGTATCCTACCTTCACCTAGAATGATGCCACAATACAGTGATAAGATGATCAGCTTTAATAATTGGCTTAAATTCTGGTGTCATTCAAAGGGGATCCAATGTCTGTCTGCCTGGGATGACATGCTGGACAAGCCACGCTGCTTCGCAAGGGACGGCTTGCACCTGTCACCCCTAGGCTTCCGGATATTGGCAAAGGCTCTTGCCACCCCCATAGTGCCTTTTTTAGGCAAGGCTCAAATTCTAAACCTACCACTCTAGAACACAAAAAAGGAAAAAAACTAAGGGTAATGCTGCTCAATGCCAGAAGTCTCAATCTCAAGATGCCCGCACTCAAGGCCCTTCTCAGTATGGAGAACATCAATGTCTGTGTTGTGACAGAAACCTGGTTCAAGGCTCCTGAGAGCACCCCAGCACTATCAGGTTTCACCTCATATCATGCGTTCCGGCCCCAAAATCCGGACAACACCAAGAAAGGAGGGGGGGTGTCCATATTCATAAAGGACACCCACACCTCAAGGTTGGTGGCAACGCACGATGCATCGGAGACCATCCAGGTGCAATTAACCATAGGCAAGACTGCTCTGCAATTTGTAGCATGTTACAGGCCACCCTCTCAAACTCAGGAACCTCACATGGCCTTCCTGAAAACATTGGAGGGGATAAATGTATCTCCAAACACCATCATACTAGGTGACCTCAACTACCCTAATATAGACTGGGAACACTACTCAAGCCCAAACACTCTAGCCCAAAGGTTCCTGGAGTTCATAAACTCAAATGCCATGGAACAACTAGTCACCATCCCCACAAGAGGAGAAAACATGCTTGATCTCATCATCACGAACATGGGATCACAATGTTCAACACCGCAAGTATACCCCTCACTGGTGAGATCAGATCATAAACTAATCTCGCTGGAGGTTCTCATCCCGCCCCCACCTGAAATAAAAAAGACCACAGTGAAAAACTTCTCAAAAGCCGACTTCACACTTCTAAAAACTAGTGTGGTCTCCTTTAAGGCCCCCTGAGCCAGTGGTAAACATTACTCAAACCGCTGAATCACTTACAAATGCCTTCTACCAGCACTTACAGGACTGCATGGATCTGGCAATCCCAAACAAAACTAAGACTCTTTGTACCAAAGGCAAGTGTCCAGTCTGGTGGACCCCAGCCATAAACAAGCTCTACAACAAAAGGAGGAAGCTACTACAAGATAGAGCAAAATCCTTGAAAGGTAAGACACCTTTGATCATTATAAGTAAAAGACTAAGAGCTCTCATAAAATCATCCAAGGCAAATTTTGAGAGAAAAATCACCAAGGACTCAAAAGACAATCATAAGGCCTTCTTTAGCTATGTTAGAAACCTAGGAGGAAACTCCCAGATATGCTCAGAATTAGTTCAAAATGATGTGAAGATTACTGAACCTACACACATTGCCAACATACTGGCTGACAGGTTCAGTGCAAACTTCTCCCCAAAAGGAGAGATATCTATACCAGAGGATTGTAGCCCCCCAAACATCTCCAACGCCCAAGTGAGAACTGCTCTCTCCAAGGCAAAAAACACAGCATCCATGGGACCGGATGGTGTCCCCGGCTGTGTGCTCCACGAACTCAATGAGGAATTAAACCGGGAGTTAGGACAGCTGTTTAATCTTAGCCTCACCTCAGGATACGTACCCAAGGAGTGGCACACGGGCGACTGTGGTCCCACTTCACAAGGGCGGTGCCTCCACCGACCCTGGAAATTACCGTCCCATTAGCTTGACAAGCCTTATCTGCAAAGCCATGGAGAGGATCATAATGGAACTCATAAATAAAGACATAGGGAACTTGCAGACTTTGGATCCAACCCAGTTTGGCTTTGT
Source organism: Protopterus annectens (assembly GCF_019279795.1). Taxonomy (NCBI): domain Eukaryota; kingdom Metazoa; phylum Chordata; order Ceratodontiformes; family Protopteridae; genus Protopterus; species Protopterus annectens. Next base: position 977,784,445 of record NC_056744.1, read on the forward strand.
CAAAGGCAGATCATGCCTTTTAAACTTGGTTGACTTTTTCGAGACAGTCACCAAGGCCATTGATGAGGGAAAGGCAGTCCATACAGCCTACCTCGACCTGGCAAAGGCCTTCGACACAATACCCCACTCAGGTATCATCGAAAAACTCATCAGCTTGAATGTAAACCCATACATCACAAGATGGATTGCAAACTGGCTAAGTGACAGAACCCACAGGGTCAGAGTTGCTGGAGCCATGTCAGACTCAAAGCCTGTCACAAGTGGTGTCCCACAGGGCTCAGTCCTGGGTCCACTCCTGTTCAGCATCTACTTTTCTGAAGTACAAGCAAACACAGGAGGGTTATGGCTGACAAAGTTTGCAGATGACTGCAAACTGGGCGCCATAGTCGAAAACACATCTGACACAGATATCCTTCAGAAGGGCCTCACAGAAACAGATAACTGGTGCCAGAGCCATGGCCTAAAGTTAAACGCCAAGAAATGCATAGTCATACCCTTCGGGAAAAACAAGGTTAACCCTAGCTACCATATAGGTGGCAATCCACTGAGCACAGAAGAAGTCATCAGGGATCTGGGGACGCAGGTTGACAGTAGCCTTTCGTTTGACACTCATGTTGCTAAAGTAGTTAGGAAAACCTTCTACATTGCCCACCTGATCATGAAGGGATTCACATCTAGATCAAGGGAGGTCATCGTCCCCTGTACTCATCACTCATTAGACCTATGATTGAGTACAATGCCCCATTCGAATGTATCTGACCCGACACCTGCAGCAGCTGGAAAGGCCCCAAAAGTTCCTCACCAAAAGGATAAAGGGTCTCAAAAATATGTCTTATGCTGCCCGACTGAAAGAACTCCAGCTCTATTCAGTCTCATACCGCTTGCTCAGAGGTGACCTGTGCCTGACATATAAGGCCATGTCAAACCCAGATTTGATGAATATGCTTCACTTCAAAAAATCTAGATCCCTCAGAACCACAAGGGCGGGAGACTTAAACCTTGACACGGTTATTAATAGAACGTGCTGGAGGGACAGATTCATCACCCAGAGACTCCCTATGCTGTGGAACAAAATCCCGGTACATGTGAGGCAGAGCACCTCGCTGGCCTTGTTCAAGAGGAATCTTGACCAATGGATGGGAGATCGCAGATATACCCCAGGGATTACTTCAGTGTCACTGCTTGACAGAGGCACAGCAAAATAATAGGCATAGTTTTATTCAAACTAAAGGGGTGGCAAAAGCCACATAACTATGGGCTAGGCTTATAAATGCCCTTGCAGATAGCCTAGTATGAACCTATGAACCTATACAGTAATGGACATGGCTCCTAAGATGATCTGAACAGTTATTTTCCAGTAACAACAACAGTCCCAAAGCTAAAACAAAAAAAAGATAAAACACAGAAATAAAAAGAAAAAGATAAAATTCTTAGTGTTCTCATTAAGAATATTCCTACCTAACCTCTGCTTCCCATGCATGTACATCATCAGGACTCTTATGCAACAGATCATTAAAATCTTACTTGCACTGTTACAATTTCCTAATGATGCCCATGGCTGAGGGCAACTCATCAGCCACATCATACCAGGCATCCTCTTTTTGAGTGTGCCATGCAAAGTGACAGGGGACCTAGTGTGTGTTCTCTGAAATAGCCAGGATGGAGAAAAAGTTATTATTTTGCTTTTCTTTCCGGTCATGCGGGTGCTGCTTTCTGGTGGATACTAACAGAATCTGTCATTTTCTCTAGTCTCCTCTGAAAATGGTGTCAATTCCATGAGAGATAAGATTTGGGCCTGTGAACCACACCTACAGAGTTAATTCCTGCAGCAAGGCTATGTGAGTATTCTTAGAGATCACCTGCACAAGCCTGGAGCCACAAATGATCAAAGGAGACCACTGGCAGCCTAGCTTGTGCCTTATGCTGCAGGTGTGCTGCAGAAAAATATAACACTTCATAGATACCATACTTGATCTAACTTGGCTATGTACCTGCACAAACAGGTAAATCTTTGATAATCTTGAAGGTGCGTCTTCATGTTGTAGGCTAAGTTTGCAGATCTGGAAAGCTATACTGAATATTTGAACAGCTTTACTAGTGGAAAAGAAGCATAACTTAACAGCATAAACATTCTGTGGAAGCATACATTTCTCTGAAAGCATGCAATAAGCTGTACCTTCTTTACTTTGCTAAAGATGTGCAACATTCCACTAGATGTCACAAAAAAAGAAGTTATGTCTTACCATAACGTTTCATCTGAGTTATTGATCTTCTTCCAGTCATCAATGATATGTTCGGTTCCGAGCCCTCAGAATTGAGTCGACGTTATACCAAGCTTGTATGCACCAAAAACTCTCAAGCTAAGATGCTACCCACAATGCCCTTTGCTCAGTTACCTCAGATTGAGTTTGCATGCAACATATAGAGAAAGAATACATCCGATGCCATCTCTGTGCAGAACCCCTAATGCACCACAAAGACCCAGAAGATCTGCCAGGAACCTTAGGAGGGGGTCGGTGGGAGGGTGTGATGACTGGAAGAAGATCAACAACTCAGATGGAATGTTATGGTAAGACATAACTTCTTTATCTGAAGTTGCTAATCTTCTTCCTATTCATCACTGATGGGACCAAGTCCCCAGCTACTTGAAGAACCTGGGTGGCCCTTATGGAAGAACATTCCTAAAAACCATAGAACCGAAGGCCGCTCTTCCCCTGGAGATCAGATCCAATTTGTAATGCTTGATAAAAGTGTGGAGTTTAGCCCAAATGGCAGCTGCACAAATGTCATCCATGGAGGCCCTAGAGTGGAAGGCAACAGATGCTGCAATTGCCCTAGTTGACTGAGCTTTGATTTGGTCAGGCTTAGAACCCTCCGTAAGTGAACATGTGAAGGCAATGCAATCCCTGAGCCATTTAGACAAAGTAACCTTTGATACTGCATCTCCCATTCTAGGGCCTGCAAACGAAAAGCTGATCTGACTTGCAAAATGATTTAGTTCTGTCCAGATAAAAGCGCAATTGTCTATAAATATCCAGGGAATGTAGGCAGTATTCTACCTTGTTAGAGTAATTTGGAAAAAACACAGGGAGTTCGATGGACTGGTTAATCAAAAAGTCAGAAACCACTTTGAGGAGAAAGGATGGGTTAGTTCGAAGTGATACTCTGTCCTTATGAAAGATCAGGTAAGGGCTCTTGACACATAATGCTTGTAATTCAGAAATTCGTCTTGCTCAAGTTATAGCCACCAGGAATAAGGATTTCCATGATAAGAATTTTAGATCAAAGGTGGCAGCTGGCTCTAATGGTGGCAGGGAGAGAGCCTGCAGAACCCAGAACAAATTCCGTGCCTCCACCGGCTGTCTGATGGGAGGCCTACCGTGAAAAATACCCTTGAGGAAGGTCTTGCAAAGACGAGAGGAGATAAGTGGTACTCCTTCAGACCCATTATGGAAGTTGGAAATAGCTGCTAGATGGACTCGAATGGTAGAAGCCGAGGCCCCTTTGTCGAACAGCTTGGCCAAATAATAAAGAATAGTGGCTACGGGGGCTGAGAACGGGTCTAGCTCCTGATTACTTGACCAAATAGTGAATCTATTCCATTTAGCCCTGTAAAATTTTCTGGTGGATGGTTTATGAGAAGCCAAAATAATATCCCGGACAGGTGAAGAGAGGGTTTCCTGCCTGGTGACTAATGGAAGTGGAGAAATCAAGCTGTCAGCTTGAAGGTGGACAGATTCGGAGGAGTCAGCCTTTGTGGGTGAAAAATTAGTTCCTGACGAGTGTCTAGGATCCAAGGAGGTTGTAACAGATAAGGCTGAAGGAAGGGTAACCACACCTGATGAGGCCAGAACGGAGCAATGAGGATCACTTTGCTTCTCAACCAAATAGCCTTCCGTAGAACAAGGGGAATCAGAGGAATCGGAGATAAGCATAAAGAAGACCCGTGGGCCAATCATGGACCAGAGTATCTTGGTGACTCCCCAAGAAGGGGAAAGAGGGCAAAGTAGCTGCTGCATTTCGTATTTGAACTGGAGGCAAAAAGGTCGCAGCATGGCTGGCCCCAGCAGCTGAAAATTTCCATCGCCACACTCTGGTTGAGAGGCCACTTGTGAGGATCAAGGATGCATCTGCTCAGTCTGTCCGCAATCACAGTGGAGCTCCCCGGGATATACATTGCGACCAGGAAGCGGTTGGAAGCTATCGCCCACTGCCAGATTCTTATGGCTTTGCGACAAAGGTTGTAAGACTTGGTCCCTCCCTGGTTGTTTATGTACCAGACCACGGACATGTTGTCAGACTGGACAGCAATCATTCCGGATGGAAGAAGCAGATGAAAAGCTTGCAACGCCAACAACACTGCTCTTAACTCCAGGACATTGATCTGCAAATTGACCTCTACATCGGACCACGTGCCTTGGACTGACTTTCCCTGGAAGTGGCTCCCCCCACTCCATCAGGGAAGCATCCGTGGTCACCGTGGCGCTGGGCTGTGGAAGGGATGACACCAAAGATTTTTGTCTGTACTCATCCATCAGAGGAAATCTTGTTTGCAAATGTTGGTGATGAGGATCTTTAAGCTCAGGGGGTGGACACTGGCTATCCACTGGGCCTGAAGGAGCCATTGTAGTAATCTCATGTGTAGTCTGGCTAAGGGGACTATGGGGATGGCTGCAGCCATAGATCCCAAGACTTGAAAAATCCCCCTTGCAGACACCTTGCTTTGACAGAGTATCACCTGAACTTGTGCCCTGAGTCTCTGAAGCCTGTGGAGAGGAAGTGAGATTAAGCTTGACTGCGTGTTGAATACTACCCATATGAATTCCAGTTGTTGTGATGGTTGAAGGTTTGATTTCTCCCAATGTATGGTGATGCCTAATGACTCTGCTAGAGCCACTGCATAGCGGACGGCCCAGACCAGAAGACGCTTGGTGGGGGCGGAGAGGAGCCAATCGTCTAGATATGGAAGCACCTGGAATCCCTGAAGTCTCAGATGAGCTGTTACCACTGCAAGACATTTTGTGAACACTATGGGGGCCGTCGAGACACTGAAAGGCAGGGCTCTGAATTGATAGTGATTGGCTCCCAACTGAAAGCGAAGGAGGCTCCTGGAGTGCTTGTCCATCTTGATATGGTAATACAAATCCCGGAGATCTAAAGAGCACATCCACACACCTTCCCACAGAAAGGGGAGGATGGATTGAATTGTGATCATGCAGAACTTGGTCTGAACTACTGATTTGTTTAGATGACTGAGATCCAGAATGGTCCTCCAGTCCCCTGTTTTCTTTGGCACCAAAAGGAATCTTGAGTAGAACCCTGATCCACACTGATCTGAGGGGACCTGTTGGATGGCTAGTTTTTGAGGTAGCTTTTGTATTTTGGAAGCTGCCTCCTCCCTTTGACTGGGTGGAACATCAGGAAGGGATTTCGGAGGTCTTGCATAGGACCTTAGTGGAATATGGTAGCCTCTGGTAATGATTCTCTGCACCCACCGATCATTCGTAATGGATAGCCAGGCAGGTTGGTGCAGAGAGAAACATGCCCCGACTGCTTCCAGAGAAAAGCAATCAGGCAGCACCTCAGGAGCACTGATATGGTCTACCTGAGAAGGAATCTCTGGAGCCCTGGTTCCGGGGACCCCCTCTGCCCCAAAAGGGACGTCTTCCATTATTGGAACACCCTCTGCCTCTGGAGGAGTCCTCACCATGTGCATCTCCGAAAGGACCTTGAGACTTCTTGTGCCACATCTTTCCGCTCCTCTGATTCCTGGAGAAGGAACGCTGAGGTTTGGAAAAGCGTAGGCCAATGGCAGACAAGGTCTCCCCATCTTGCTCGCACCTCACTAGTGTATCCTTGACCTTAACAATAAACAGAGCCAAAGGCTCGATGGGGCATTTAGAAAGGAAGACTTGAAGGAGTCCGCAAGGTCACAGAAGCGCATACAGGCATGACGTCTCATGACTACGTCTGCACCCGCAGCTTTAGCTGCTCCTTCGGTTGCGTGTGACAGCAACCTCATGGATGAATTAGATATGGATTCTAGGGTGGCAAGTTGGGAAGCAACTTTATCCTGTGCTCCATCCGATACTTGATCCACGAGGGTTTTGGAGAGTTCGGAGATAAGATCTCTCTGGAGCCTCATAAAATGTGCCAGAAAATTCAGAGACCTAACCAAGAAGGTCGCGGAAGCAAAGACTCTCTTTCCTAACCAGTCCACTGCCCGGGACTCTCTGTTGGGCAGGTGAACAGCAGGACTCTCTTCTGCAAGGTCCTTTTTCGTGGCAGCTGCCACCACTATAGTGTCCACTGGCAAGCCTCTGGACCAATGGGGCTGATCCTCTGGAGGGGAGAGTACTTTGTCTGATCTCCTGGGGATGGCCTCAATGAGTCGGGGTTCTTCCAAGCACATTGCACGATGAGTTTAACCAACTCATCGGCAGGGGGGGGTCACCCAAGAAGTAGAGGGCCAAGAGTGAAAAGGCCTACAGGAATACGGATTCCTCTGAGGAAGGGGTTGAGGACTTCCAGTCACCCCTCTGTTTCAAGATTTCCATGACGTCCCCGAAGGAGACATCGTCAGGGGGTGACCGTGAGTACCCTTCCCCATCATCATAGTCTGTATCCTCTGTGAGGGACTCCTTCAGGGAGTCTGTGTGTTTCCTCTTACACACCCATTTCTGAGGGGGTTCTTCGGTGGGAACATCCAAAGAAGACTTGGAAAGTGAAATGCCCTGGACAGGGTTCTCTTGGGTCTTGCACTCTTAAGTCCTGGGGGGGTGGCTTTTGACAGCTGCGGCTCAGAGGGAATTGGGGGAAAAAAACAACTGTGGAGGATTGCTAGCAACAAGTGCCCTCTCCATCATCCGGAAAGCAGGCCCCCCAAAGAGGAATAGGAGCCCGGAACCGAAGAAGACAAAATTGGAACCGGGGTCACACCCTGCTCCAGACAGTCCGCCCCCGGGGACAGAGCCTCAATCAAGCTCGGAGCAGTAGCCACCCTCTGATCTGAAGTTGGGGCCGACATAACCATCGGAACCAACACCGGAACCGGGGGCTCCACCCCCCCAAGCATGAGATTGAGGAAGGGTGGGTTCTGATGGAACCGGCACCCAAAGGAATCTCGGAGCCTCAGACAGAGTTGTTGTCGGCACCAAGGAAGGAATTCCTCTAGTAAAAGTTGGATAGATGAGCCTTGGAACCGAGAGGTCCAAGGGAGGAGAGTAAGGTGGGGTTGCTGGAGAAATAGACCTAAAGTCAGGAGGGGGATAGGGTCTAGGCGGATTTGAGATTCCCCTAGCAGGCAGAAGCTGATCAAAAAGGCGCACCACATCCAATTCAGAAAGGCTCCTGGTGGATCTCACCGATGCCCCTGAGGGGGAGTCAAGCCGGTCCAAAAAAGGGCTGCAGGCTTGTCTGGCAAATGGGTCCACATTGGATGAGTATTAGCTCCGTGGTGTGTCACAGAACGGCACAGACGATTCCAGTTTTGCAAAAGATAATAAAGGTATGGTTGGAGCCGTGAATGGGCTCGGAGCAGAAGTCACTATCACGGTGGATGACAGGAACATTTCCGAGGTAGTTGTCGGAACCGATATCGGAGTCGAAACAGGTCCCCTTAATGGGAAGCAATTAAATCTAAAAATATACAGGATTATACCTCCAACAAAGAAGCAAACACACCAAAAAGCTTTTGAAGACAGCAAAGGAAAGTAGAGGTATATCCAAAAAAAGAAGGGGGCTGGAGGGAGGGTAACCAGGACTGCAACAGTGAATACATTTGAACATTTACATTTATGGTAAGTGTACACAACTGTACTGTGTTCTTCATGTTTCACTGTTGCAGTCATCACTTTTGGGTAGATTCCCAAAGCTAAAGATGGGAAGAGGAATTTAAATAGAATTAGGACCAGCTAAAAGGCCCTGCAAGACTGCAGTGAAAAAGCCAGCTCTGGATTTAGAGAAAATAGGCAGATGGTAATGCTTGGTGAAAGTATGTACAGGACTCCAGGTAGCAGCTTCTAGTATGTCCCTGGTAGGGATGCCTCTGAGAAAGGCTCTAGAGGTAGATGCAGCCCTGGTTGAGTGGGGTCTGATCCCTGTGGGATAGGTTTTCCATGGTGCTTGTATCAGAAATGAATGCAATGGCCTATCCATTTGGAAATGATTTGCTTTGAAATAGCCTTCCCCCCTGCCCCTGCAGGAAATGCCACCAGCAGTTGTTCAGATTTCCTTTGAGGTTTAGTCCTGTCCAAGTAGAATTTAAGTTGTCTGTGCACATCTAAGGAGTGCAGTATCCGTTCCCCTTTGTTCTGTGGATTAGGAAATATGGTTGGCAAATGAATGGACTGATTAAGAGCCACACTGGATACCACCTTGGGCATGAAGGAGGGAGTGGTCCTGAGGGACACCCTGTCTGCATGAAAGATGATGAAAGGCTCCACTGCCATAAGGGCCTGTAATTCAGATACCCTTCTTGCTGAAGTGATTGCTAAAAGGAAAGCTGTTTTGCAAGAAAGGAATTTTAAGTCTGCAGTAGCAGCTGGCTCAAGAGGAAGAGTGAGTTTCTCCAATATAAAGTTAAGGTCCCAGGCTAGGGTTGGATCTCTCCTGGGTGGTCGTAAATTTTTGGCCCCTCTGAGGAACTGCTTGAGCAGTGGATGAGAGAAGAGGGGAGGTTCTGTGTTATAATGAGCTGAAATAGCTCAGGCATGGATTTTGATGTCAGGCCCTTGTGAAGCATCTCAGTTAAGTATTGCAAAATCTGAAGTAAATTGGGCACTGTTGTGCTCATCCCTTGAGATTGGTTCCAGGCACAGAACCTTTTCCACTTTTCAGCATAAGATTTTCTAGTACTAGGCCTCCTTGCCTCTAAAATAATATCCATCACTGGTTTACTGAGGGATGGTAAAGGAGGGATTAGGTAATTAGCCAGGCTGCTAGGTTCAGTGTGTGAAGCTGAGGGTGCAGAATCCGGTTCTCCTGCTAAGACAAAAGGGTAGGAGTCTGAGGCAGGTGCCATGGGGCCGACAGTGACACACTGCACAAGAGGGGGTACCAGTGTTGGCGTGGACAGTCTGGTGCAATCGAAATCATCCTTGGTTTGTCTTGTTTGATCTTTAGTAGTACTTTGGAGAGCAGAGGCAGAGGAGGAAAGGCATAAACTGTTTTTTCCAGCTGAAGAAGAGAGCATCCACTTTCCAAGCTTGTTTGTCGGGAGCCCTTGTGAAAGATTTGTCCAACTGATAGTTCTGTGGGGAGGCAAACAGGTCCATATGTAGGCTCCCCCATTTGCTTGTCAACATGTTGAAAAATCTTGGTTCCAGTTTCCACTCGTGTGGGTCCATGAGGTTTTTGCTTAGTTCGTCTGCCAGTGTATTTAGTTTTCCTGGCAGGAATTGAGCTTGTAGATGCACTTGATAGCTCAAGGCTGTGTTCCACAATGCCATGGCTAGTCTACAGAGGGGGTAAGAATGTGTATCCCCCTGCTTGTTTATGTACCACATAACAGTGGTGTTGTCCGTCTTTATAATTAATTGTCCTGGAAGAATGTGGCCCTTGAAGGCTGTCAAGAGCATTCTGTACAGCTAACATTTCTTTTTGATTGATATGCAGGTGCATTTGACTTGAGTTCCATTTGCCCTGAATGCACTTTCCTGCCAGGTGAGCCCCCCATGCATAGTCTGATGCATCTGATGTTAGGGTTTGGGTGGCAGGGGGTAGTGTGAATGGTAGTCCCTTGTTTTGGTGGCAGGCCTCTGCCCACCAAAGGAACTCTAGGCTTAGGCAAGGTATGACTGAATAAGAATGTTGACACCATAGGCTTTTTAGATACCATTGTAGTTTCCTCATATGCAGTCTTGCATATGGAATTAGAAGAATGGAAGAGGTCATGAATCCTAATGCTTGTAGTATTTGCCTTGCAGACAGCAGGGTTTTTGTGGCCACTTGTTTGAAGTAGGTTATCAAATGAATTTGTTTCTCTGGTGTGAGGAAAGCCATCTGGGAAGTTGTATTCAAGCTTGCTCCCAGGAATATAATTTGTTGACAGGGTACCAGGTATGATTTATTTTCGTTTATGGTGTACCCCAGACAAGTTAGCACCCTTTGTACAAAGGCCAGATGATTCAAAAGTATGTCCTGGCTTTCTGCCTGAATTAGACAACCGTCCAGGTATGGGTATATTTGAATATTTCTTTGCCTGCAAAATGCAATGACTGGAGCTAGGCACTTTGTGAATACCCTGGGTGCAACAGATAAGCCAAAGGGCAGTGCAGAGAAATGACAGTGCGTGTAGCCTGCTTTGAAGCGTAGGTATCTTCTGCAAGATTCCCTGATTGGGATGTGCAGGTATGCTTCCTTTAAATCTAGTGTTGCCAACCAGGCATCTTTGCCTATCATAGGGAGCAACTGGTGAAGAGTCAGCATCTTGAATTTTGGAATCACCAAAAAGGTGTTTAGAGTAGACAGGTCCAGGATAGGATGCCATGAATTCTCCTTTCTGGGTACCAGGAAATTTCTCAAGTAGAAACCTTGTCCCTTTTCCTCTTCTGGTACCAACTGAATAGCCCCCATGCTTAAGAGAGAAAGTACTTGCTTTTGGGCCTCTGCCCACTGATATGGGGGTAGATCTGGCCACCCGCTTGGTGTTGGTAACGTGTGGAAGTGAAATATGTATCCCTGGGACACTATATTTAAAACCCATTTGTCCTGGGTTCCCAGTTCTTTGCATGAAGAGCAATCTTTCCCCCCAAAGGGGCAGTCAGTTGAGAAATGCTTGGAAGTTTTAAAAAGAAGTCATTGGGGAGAGTTTTATTACTCCCAGATTTGGAAGTGGAGGCCCCCCACTGCTTAGTCCTGTGCGTACCTTGGGACTAAAGCCTGGGAGCTCTGCTGGATCTGGGTTTGGACTGAGAAGGTCTGGAAGAGGCAGGAAAGGACCAATTCTTGGAAGGCCAATGCCTACTAAACCTTGGAGGTTGTACTTGTAAAAAATATTTAACAGTTTTCATAGATTTAGCTTTGTCCTCCATCTTTTTAAGAACTTCTTCTGCCTTGTTGCCAAACAGGTGGTCCTGGTTTAAGGGAGCATCCAGTAATTTCGCTTTAACATGATCTGGCAAGGACTGCTCCTTAAGCCAAGCATGCCTTCTAAGTACAGACCCAGCTACTGCAGCCCTGCAATATGCCTCTAGTGAATCAAAACCACATTGCAAAGTATGTTTTCCAACTTGTTCAGTTGAATGCAGTAAATCCTGTAAATGTTTATTTTCAGCACAACAGGAATCAACATCATTTTATGTTTAAGCAATCCAATAATATGCTGCTGATACTTTAACATATGAAACTGGCAGTTTAAGGCCCTAATGGCCAAAGTTGCATAAGTGTATACCTTCTTACCCCATCCATCCAGCGCCCTGGAGTCTCTATCAGTGGGGGTAGGATTTTTGGCAGTAGTAGCTTTAATGCCCTTGGGTCCATGAAATGGTATCAGGATCCGCAGTAGGATTTTTAAAAAGGAACTTGTGAGAGTCGGGGACCCTGTAATATCCATCATATTTTCTGGGAGCAGGAGGTAAAGAGTCAGGGGCCAAGCTAATTTCCGAAAAGGCATCATCAACAATGTCTAGTACAGGAGGTACAGCTAAAGGCCTGTGCTGGGGCAGGAGTAAGAAATCCCTAAGCCTCTTTTTAGAATCAGAGAAATCCTGACTTTCCCAATGAAAATGCTCCCTGAGAGTATGTAAGGTTTCACCAAAAGATAAATCCTCTGGGGGGGGGGGCAGAGGGAATACAGTCCTCAACATCAGAATCCTCATAGGTAGACAAGGGTAAATCCTGGTCATCAGAGGAAACAGAAAATTCAGAATCCTGGTCAGAAGTATCATAAGCAAACTCAGTCCTAGGTCTCTTAGAGGGGGAAGTCTGGCTTTCCCTGATTAAAGTAATAAGGTCTTCAGCCATTCTTATCATTTGTTTTTTAGGCATAGAGGCCTGGCCATGTGGTCTAGGCATCAGTTTTCTAGGCATGGTTCGAGTTTAGGCCTTGAAGAAGAAGGAGGCGTCGGTTTAATATGCAAGTCAGTAGGCCCTGAATACACCCTCAAAAGCCGGTGCCTGCACAGCGGCTCCGGACCCATCCAAGGTAGAGACATCCGCAGGTTCCACAGTTGAAGCATCTCGCAGCATACCGGACTCCAAATGGGTCTCAGTAGAGGCCTGCGAATCTGAAGTAGTGGGTATCAGGGTCTGCAAAAGCACCTCACTGAGTACCGGCGAACTGGCGACTGGCTTAGGAGAAGCGCCGTCGGAAGTATTGGACCTAGGTGGCCTGTCTCTGTCTTTATCTTTGCATTTTTTTGGAATGTCGGTAGTCGGATGGCTTACCGAAGACATATCAGGATAATTGAACCGAGCACCAAAATATTTAGAAGCGAAAATATACAGACGATGGATAGTTTGTGGTTTAAATAAGGCACAAAACCAACAGCGAGGTACATCGTGGTCAGTGCCTAAGCAAGGAATACAGTACGAATTAAAATCTTTATGAGGTATTTGCTTTCCACAAGTAATGCAATTATTTACTTTTACTGACATCGGTTTAGAGCACGAAAAAGTTTCCCCAATGGGGTACTTAGCTTTTAGTTGAAGACTTCGGTTCTGAAACTCGAAAACGAAAATTTCAGGAGTCGGCCGACTGGCACTTGCGAACTGCTTCTGCTTCAGGCACCGCACGGCAAGAAAAACTGATGTAATGGCGTCCGCTGCATGTTTTATACCCCTGACGACCTGACATCACGGAAGAAGGGACAGCAACCGACATAGGACCCAAGACTTTGTTAATCAGGCTGAATGAGGGCTACTGAAGCAGATAACACAAATGTGATGACTGCAACAGTCAAACATGAAGAACATCTATATTTATGTATTTTCCACATTTCATGCCTACTTTTTTTGGCACATTCAGTTGTTGCCTGATTTTTATCTACTAGTTTGAATTCCATTCCTGCTTGAGGCCAATATGCTTCTGCAAGATTAAGCAAGAGAAGTAATCTTAGATTTATTCTCCTCATGTTTCAAAAAGTACAGTTGTGTACACTTACCATAAATGTAGATGTTCGGGTGTACTTACTGTTGCAGTCATCACATTTGGGTTACCACTGCCTGGGTATCCCTCATTTGGCCCGAATACTAGAGGGTTAGTATTTCTGCATTGGTTGCTGTCGCTTCAGGACTGATGTCAGGACGTCAGTACTATAAAGTAAGGCAGCCGATGCCATTACATCTGTTTTTCTTGCCCTGTCAGGATCCCCCACGTGGGAGAGCCAGGATATGGTGGAAGAACCCCACCAGTAGAAAGTAAATATCAAAAAAGTTCCTTGTAAGGAGAGAGAGAGAGAGAGAGAGAGAGAGAGAGAGAAAGGGGGATGGAGGGAGGGAAACCAGGACTGCAACAGTGAATACACTTGAACATTTACATTTATGGTAAGTGTACACAACTGTACTATGTTCTTTGTGTTTCACTGTTGCAGTCATCACATTTGGGTTGATTCCCAAAGCTGAAGAAAAGGGTGGAAGCAGTCAAGAAGACTGGAGGCTGGCTAGGATGCCCTGCAAGACTGCAGTGGGAAAGCCTGCCCTGGATTTGGAGAAAGGCAGGTGGTAATGCTTGGTGAAGGTATGAACAGATGTCCATACTGCAGCCTCCAGGATGTCCCTGGTGGGGACTCCTCTGAGGAAAGCTGCAGAGGTGGAGGTTGCTCTGGTAGAGTGAGTCCTGACCCCCTTAGCGGGAGGTTTCCCGTGTTGCTTGTAGCAGAAAGGGATGCAGTGTGCTATCCATTTGGAAGTGGTTTGTTTAGATATGGCTTTGCCATCTGCCCCTGCAGCAAAGCTGACTAACAACTGATCAGTCTTTCTAAATGATTTAGTGCTGTCTAGATAGAATCTGAGCTGTCTGTGCACATCTAGAGAGTGAAGTATCCTTTCCCCCTTGTTTTGTGGGTTACGGAAAACGGTGGGCAAATGAATGGATTGATTGACAGCCATACTGGACACCACTTTTGGCAAGAAGGATGGGTTAGTTCTGAGGGAGACCCTGTCAGCATGGAAAATGATGAAGGGCTCTACAGCCATTAGTGCTTGTAGCTCGGATACTCTTCTTGCTGAAGTGATAGCCAGAAGCAAGACTGTCTTCCATGAGAGAAATTTAACTCTGCTGAAGCTGCTGGTTCTAAGGGGGGCAGGATGAGCTTTTCCAACACAAAGTTTAGGTCCCAAGCTGGGGTAAGTGCTCTTCTGGGTGGCCGCAAGTTGCTAGCCCCTCTTAGGAACTGCTTGATGAGAGGGTGTGAGAAAAGAGGTTGCTCAGTGCTGAAATGAGCAGATATAGCAGAAGCATGAATTTTAAAAGAGGGAAAGGATAGACCACTGTGTAGTAGGTCAGCTAGGTAATCCAGGAAGAGATGTAGGGAGGGCTGTGCCGTATCAGCTCCCTTAGCCTGGATCCAGGTGTAGAACCTTTTCCATTTGTCAGTATAACATTTACTAGTGACATGGGCGTCTGGCCTCACATATAACATCTAGAACCTGTTTACTGAGATTGGCAGCTTGTACAGTGATAAGGGAATAAACCAAGCTGCCAAACTGAGGGTCTGCAATTGAGGATGCATGAATTCTCCTTCCATCTGGGTTAGGAGTTTTAGTATCTGAGGGAGATGCCATGGTGGCAGAGGTGACAGGCTGCACAGCAGTGGGTATCAGTGCTGACGAGGCCAGTCTGCGGCAATCAGGATTGTCCACAGTTTTTCCTCTCTTATTTTGAGCAGTACCCTGGTAATGAGAGGTAGTGGGGGAAATGCATAAACCAAGAGGTTGACCCACTGGAAGGATAGAGCATCCACTTTCCAGACCTTGCAGTGAAGCTCCCTGGTGCAGAACTTGCTGAGCTGATGGTTGGAGTGGGAACGAAAGAGGTCGACCTTCGGGGTACCCCATTCCTGAGTTATAAGGGTGAAGGTTCTTTGGTCTAGCTGCCACTCGTGTCGGTCCAGAAGATTTCTGCTTAAGTTGTCTGCCAGAGAGTTTAGAGAACCTGGCAGGAATTGTGCTAACAGGTGTAGTTGCATGGCTGAGGCTGTGTGCCAAAGGGTCATGGTGAGCCTGCACAGAGGGTAAGAGTGAGTCCCCCATGCTTGTTGATATACCACATCACAGTGGTGTTGTCTGTTTAGATCAGTAGAGCCCCTGGGGAGAGAAGGGGGCTGAAAACTGTCAATGCGTGCTGGGCAGCTAACATCTCTTTTTGGTTGATGTGCAGATGTATTTGATGTGGGTTCCATTGGCCCTGTATGCACCTGCCGTCCAGGTGTGCACCCCAGGCATAGTCTGATGCATCTGTGGTGAGGGTCTGAGTGGCGTGGGGCTGTGAGAAGGGTAGTCCCTTGTTGTGGTAGCATGCTGCTGCCCACCAAAGAAAATCTTTCCTTGGACAAGGTATCATTGGTGTAAGAGTTTCCATGTCTTCAGAGTGTTGACACCACAGGCTTTCTAGGTACCATTGAAGTTTCTTCATATGTAGTCTGGCATACGGAATGAGTAGAATGCAAGAAGCCATGAACCCTAGACCTTGCAAGATTTTCCTTGTGGATAACTGGGGTCTGGTGGCTAGTGGTGTAAGGAATGCCATCTGGGATGCTGTGTCCAGGCTTGCTCCCAGGAATATTATTTTTTTGGGGGTACTAGTTTGAATTTCTTTTCATTTACAATGTACCCTAGGGAGGTCAGTAGGTCCTTTACAAAGGCCAGATGCTTGAGCAGCTTTTCCTGACTGTCAGCCTGAATTAGGCAATCATCTAAGTATGGATAAATTTGAATATTTCTTTGCCTACAAAAAGCAATGGCGGGAGCCAGACATTTTGTGAAAACTCTGGGAGCAGTAGATAAGCCAAAGGGAAGCCCAGAGAACTGAAAGTGCAGTGATCCTGCCCTGAAACGTAGATATTTCCTGCATGATTCCCTGACTGGGATGTGTAGATAGGCCTCTTTTAGGTCTAGGGTGGCTAGCCAAGCATCCTTGGAGAGCATAGGCAGTAGTTGCTGGAGGGTGAGCATTTTGAATTTTGGTATCACCAGGAAGGTGTTTAGAATGGATAGATCAAGGATGGGGCTCCAGGTGCCACCTTTTCTGGGTACCAGGAAGAGCCTGAAGTAGAAACCTTAGCCTATCTGTTCTGCAGGAACGTGCTCTATTGCCGTCATAGAGAGCAGGGGAAAGGACTTGCTTTTTGGCCTCTGCCCACTGGTTTGGAGGAAGATCTGGGAACCCTTTTGGAGTTGGTAGAGTGTGGAAAGAAAATGTGTATCCCTGGGACACTATGTTGAGGACCCAGTAGTTGTTGTTAATGGTGGCCCAGGTGCTTGAGTGGAAGGAGAGTTTTCCTCCCAGGGGCAAATGCAGGTGGGCAGAGGGAGGGGCTGGAAGTGTAGAGTCATTGTGAGTTCTTACCATGAGGAGGTGGCTTTGCACTCCCTGCTTTGGAAGTGTAGGTACTCCATTGCTTTGATCTCTATCAAGAAAGAATTATCCCCAATGGGGTACTTAGCTTTAGAAGACTTCAACTTCAATTCAGAAAATGAAAACTCAGGTAGCGGCCGACCGGCACTCATGCGAACTATGTCTGCTTCAGGTTCCTCGGCAAGAAAGACTGATGTAATGGAGTCATGATGAAATCCGAGGTTTACAGTGTCACTCACTGCTACCATGTCTACATCCACATCCATATGGAGAATTACTAGTGCTACCATCGCTGCACTCACTGGCAGTGGAGTCTAAGGTTGGGAAGCATTACATACCAAGGGTGGCCATGGAGAAGGAGCATCAAGTGGTACACAATCCTAACCTGCATCTGGAGATCTACTATGCTCTGCCACACCACACTGTCAGAGTCATAAAGACCCTTAAGTTTATTTTCATGTTGTGGAAAAAGAATGGAGAAGATTCTATTGGATAAGTTAAGTTATTATCAGAATTTGAAAGGTTGGGACTTGAAACCATAAATCAGCAGCATATGTTCAAAACAGATCACTGTCTGTAACATTATGGTCTATGACAATATAATAACAGCTATAATGAAAAATTGTGCTGTGATGTAATTTATATAAATTCAGCTTCAGCATTCAACAGAGTAATACACAAACCACTGATCAATAAATCATAACAACTAGGTATTGATGTACTGTTTACAAAGATGGATAGCTGCATGGCTTAAAAATATGACATGGCAAGTATCATACAGCAATCAAGCAAGTGAAATTCGAGGTTACAGTCAGGGTATCCCATAGAACTCTGTCCTAGGCCCATACTTGTTTAGATTGTGTCTTTTAGATCTATATTTTTCATCTGAGGTGTTCTACAGTCTCTATGCAGATGACTTGAAACTGAATAAACCGATTACAGTGTATTACAGACAGGGCATGCATGCAGTAGAACTTGACTAAACTGACCATTTGGGCACAGAAGAATAATATGCTGATAAATACATCAAAAACTAAGAATATGAGATTTGTGAGACAAAGTGAAAGTTGAATATTTATTACTGCACACAGTGACAAAGTGTAGATTTGTTTAAGGACCTGGGTATATTGGTAGATCCAACTTTGAGTTTTTGTATGCATTTCAACCATTTGGTCAATGACAGTTACAGCACTATAGGTTATACAAAAAGATATATAAAATCTAGGAAATAAGGAATGATGAAGCCATTGTTTGTTAGTTACATTATACCCAAACGTGAGTATGGAATAACAATATGGAGACCATACAAGAAAACAAGCATGAGTAAACTGGAAAGAGTACAGCGAAAATATACCAACAGCATCCATGGATGTGAAAATTTAAGTTATTATGAAAGACTAAAACATCTAAACTTGTACTCTGTCTCATATAGATAGTAAAGAGGAGACTTTATTCAGGTATATAGGGCATTTAGAGACAACTACATCTGGGAATGTTTGAAGGTTATCAAAAAGTAGTAGAGAATCGTGAGGCAACCTATGTAGAAGATTCTACAGGAATGAGAAGTGTACAATTTTTTCTCTAAGAGAGCAGCTAATGCATGGAATAGACTACTAAATTTCATTAAAGTAAGGACTATTTTAGATATTTTTAAGAATAGCCTGGACGCGTATTATGGGAGTAACTGTTTTAGTACATTGGCAGGCTACAAAGGCATTAATGCCCGTGCTGGGAATATTTGTATGTATATCTGTATGTATTGTAGGAGGCCATGATTTCCCCTACATCAGCAGGACATCTCATGAGCAGACCTCATCCAGGTCATAGTCCCACAGTCACACACCATCTCTTTTGTAAGGGTGGACACACCAGTCCTAGTACAAGCCAGAAAAGTGGCTGCAGATCATGGTCATATTGTGGCACTGCTAACACGCTGCAGGAAGAGATTGTGTATAATGCAGAATACTCATCATCTTCGGATTCCTGCCTCTGCAACAGGCCACAGTGTCCTGCTTCATCACAGAAAGAAACTGTCTAGGAAATAGAACAGTCAGCTCATGGGTCCCATTTCAGACTTTTGTGATATACCCTCCCCCATCCACAGCAGGTAGACAGAAGTGTGTCAATATGTTAAAAATAAGATTGGAACCAAGGTAAACACCACTAATAAATGAAACAGACCTTGGTAAAAATCTCCAAGTCTGAGAACACACCACAAAAAGGTACCAGCACCAACAAGAACAGCAGTATATCTTAACTTTTTGTTCCACAGAATTTAGAAATTTTATCTTACTAGAAGACTTCATCAGAATAAAGACTCTCAGTTTTCCACTTGATTTATACTAGTCCTTCCACAAATAAAGAACAATCATTGCCCAAAAATGTTTGCATCATTTCCTGCCATTAAAAAATCCAAACAAACATTGTTAGAATTAATACAAAATTCCCAGCAAAATAATATTACTAAAAGCACGTTTTAAAAAAACATACAAACAGTATTTTCATAGTTCACACTTATTCCTAAATCCATTTTTCACTTGCAACAAAATGTATATACATTTTCCATCACAACTTAGAAGCCTTTACTTTTTAATACTGGACCTAATGAAAGTTGTCTATTAAGCCCTGGGGGTGTTCCTGAATTCAACCGCAGTTACCATAACTATTCACGGTACTCCAATAAGGTTTCCCATTGTCCACCCCTCAGGTTTGGTTCAATTTTCTGCAACACCCAAAATAAAAATCTCCCATTAGGACAGTCTTTCAAATGCTTATAAAGTGCATTCATTTCCATACATTTAGAAATGTCATAATGGTGTTTGTAGACCCTAGTTTTTAACTGTCTCTCTGTTTTCCTCACATAGTAAGCTGAACACACTTGACAGAAAGCTAAGTAACCCATCCCTTTGGATGTACAATTAAAATAGTTCTTAACTTATAAAGGGTTCTCAATAACAACTGAATTTCTTGTCTATGGGCAATGTGTTTACACTGATTACACATCCCACAATTAAAAGTTCCCACTTTCCCAACAGGGTAACACCCTGTTTCTTAGAAGCTCTTTCAAGTAGTTTTTTTTTTATATCGAGCCCTCTTATACCCAAAAAGGGGGGATCTGGAAAAAAACATCAGGTTTGTTTGGCACTGTAGAAGAAACATGCCAATATTTCTATATAATTATTTTGATTTCTTTGATGTCAGAGCCCTACCTAAAAATCAGGGACCTTGCAAAATCAATCTTTGGTCCACTTTGGGCAGTACTCCTACCATCAGTTAGCCGCAGGTCCTGTATTGTGGTGTTATCATGGCCTCGGGAATTAAGTCTGTCAGTTAAATCAGAGGAACCAAGTAATGGGATATATTTTACAACCTCCCTTTTTCAATTTCTTCCTTCACATTTTTAACCATCAATTCTGGATAATCTCAATAAACATCTGGGCCACAAAACTTAGTTCCGGTTCTAAGTCTTCTATGCAACACTTGCACCAGTGTTTGCGCGGGTTTGCGCTCAGTTTACCGTAGCTTCTCAATGCTTGGAAAGTTTAGCCATAGGTTTGGAGTGCATAAGCACTGAAATTCAAGGCATCCACTGAAAAAAAATGAAAGATAAGTATATTTTAAGCCAGTAGAAAAACAACAAAGGGTTAGTGAATGAAGCACCTCTAATAATCAATAAATTGTGTGAAGTCAAAGACAGGTGATAAACACGGTGAACGGGGAAACCAATAAAACACTTTATTAAAATAAAAAAGTAAGCGAGCGCTTTCATGTCTCTCAGATGCTTCTTCAGACTTTTATCAAGATGACACCATTGACATTGCCTTTATATATTTAAACTCACCAATCAAAAATTCTATGCAATTAGGCATGTAAATAAGCTGATAAACAGTGCAAGTTGAGCCTCCTTTTAACTATGGATGCACTTAAAGGCATGATATTCATTGTAAAAAATATACATATAAATAAATAATTACATATCGTGCATGCGCTTAAATTAAATACATCTGCATATATGGTTGATTTAAACTTGATAACAAATAAATTATACTCATCCTAAAATAGTATATATTTATAATGCTGTAGATTACATACATATCAAGTTCAGAAATAATCTGCAGATGGCAGTATCAATCATAAAAATCATACATATATCAAAACATTTACACCACACAAACTACCAAAATCTCATTCACGAAATATAAAAATGTAAAAATAAAAATAATATATAGATATATAAATTTATAAATGTATTGTCTAAAAATGTTTTCAATGCAAAATAACTAGTGTTTGAGGGGGTCTGTCTAATAAAAATGGCTTTAATACCACTTTATCATTTAGTCCATAGCCTTTATCAGCCTGCATTCTAATGATCCATTGTGTCTCTTTTTTTTCTGTTAGTTTTTAATTACCTAACCTAACACTACAATGAACAAGTTCTATTACTAAAAATAAGAATCTATGTGTAGAACCATTGTCAAGTACATGTCTATTCAATGCGTTGCTTTCATCTTCTTTATTTATGGCATACAGCTGTTCCCTGACTCGCTCCCTTAAGGTGCGAGTGGTCTTACTCGTATAGAACACCAGGCATCTCTTACATAGAGCTAAGTAAACAAGGTCCCTGGTCTTACAATCAGCATAGTGTTTGAATTCATACCTAATGATTGCAATGTTTGCAGCTAAATGTCCCTTGTCTCTGAGACTTTGTGTTATTATCTCCATCATTATAACAACGCAGTCTTTTTAATAACCTACTATTCTTATATGAGAAACTCGGATGACTCCCTACCCTATCATAAACTTTCTCATCCACTGTTAGAACATCTACAGCATTATAAATATATACTATTTTAGGATGAGTAATTTATTTGTTATCAGGTTTACATCAACCATATATGCAGATGTATACATTTTGGGTACAGGCATGATATATAATTATTAATTTATATGCATATTTTTTACAATGAATATCATGACTTTAAGTGCATCCATAGTTAAAAGGAGCGAGTGGTGAGTTTGAATATATAAAGGCGATGTCAATGGTATCATCCTGATAAAAGTCTGAAGAAGCTTCTGAGAGATGCAAAAGCGCTCACTTTTTTATTTTAATAAAGTGTTTTATTGGTTTCTCTGTTCACCGTGTTTGTCACCTCTCTTTGAGTTCACACATTTTATTGTTTATTAGAGGTGCTTCATTCACTAACCCTTCACTGGTTTTCTACATATTCGTTGTTACTTTGGGTTTCTGGAGATTGGCAGCAGGAGCTGACCTTGAGTTGGAATACAATCCTGTCCGAAGAGAAACGACTACTAGAGGAGATTCATTCAGAAGACTGCTATCTGCTATATGCAGAGGATAATCCACTGTTGGGCTACACTATTAATGAACAAACAGATACGAATGGTGAGAATCAAGTTTCAGAGAGTGCACTATTGTTAATGTGTGACAATGACAACAAAATAATGAAATTAAAAAGGGCACAATGGCAACGTAAGGATCTAGAAGAATGTCTGTACTTTAAGGTGGTCCCTAGAGGCTTACACATACTTAAAATGCCCACGTTTGGGGTTACTTTCCCGAACTACTATCTAAATGGCAAAGACTGAACTTAGAGACCAGCTTTAATTACATCAGGATGCTGCTCGAACATTATATGAGTGTGGAAAAAGAGCTGTCTGATTCCATTATAAACATGCAGGAGCATTTAAATGGCATTGTGACATTAAGAAAACTGAATGAGTTTACAGAAGTGAAAACGAGAACTGCAGCTTTTGAACAGAAGCTGCACGTATACAAAAAGGAAAAAAATACAAAAAAAAAAGAAAAAACTGGAAAGAGATTTGGAAGACTTCAAGAAAGGGCAGGTGTTTGCCTGGCCTAAGGAACCAGTCAGGAAGCCGAGATTTGATCCACCCATGGCTAACGACCAATCAAATACACTTCCTGCTAGTGTACTGAATCAAGCTGTGTCACTGGAGTGTCCTCTAACAGCTGTTTCAGAGTCTACAAATTTAGATGTGAGGAGGAAAGTACAGGATACCGTTAACTCTGCAGAAGAAAATATCTTTCCGGTTTTTCCGTTGCTGATCAAACAGAATCCACCTCGACTGTGATTACAGAGCCAAGGAAGGAAGAGAAGACTCAAATCGGGAGAGGGAAAAGATTTGTGAAGACAAATGAAGAGTCCTTGGAATCTTCCAGTACTGAGCCAGCTGTGATTATCTCTAGGTATGCATTGAACCCTGACGAAACTAAGCTACTTCAGAGATGTTTGTCTTTCATACCATCTCTAAAGACTGACATTATTGACATTGTGTTGGACATTGAAATGTTGTAGAAATGTTTAATGTTTGGGAATGCAGGAGGGGAAACAACATGTTTTAAGAAACCAGCTTCCTTTTCATCAGCTTTGAATCCACTTCTAGAGGCCTTTGAGAAGGCATGTGAAAAGGATTTAATTGAGATGGTTGCATCTCAGAATAAGAACAAGAAGCATAATTTTTATAATATTAATGGGAATGAGTATAGAGCATTAATGAGCTTGAAAAATAATAAAAACATTAAAATCAGACCCATGGACAAGGGCGGGGCTGTTGTAGTGATGAATACTAGCTATTATAGTTCAAAAACTGAAACTGACAGATATGTTATTCTTAAGAATGAGCAGCTAAATAAAATTATTAAAGATGTGCAATCTGACCTATATGAACTTCTCATGACAGGTATGATACGACAGGAGTTATACAGGTATTGTTTAGTTGAGACACCTTATATACCTAGTATTAGAGGACTCCCGAAGATACACAAAAAGCATGATGACACTCCCATGAGACCCATTGTCTCCAGTAAAGGATGGCTCACAGAGCCACTATCTATTTACATGGAGAAACAATTAAGACCTATAATTGACAGGAAACCTTCCATTATTAAAGACACACAGCATTTTTTACATACATGATCTGATTATGTTTTTTTTCAAGTAATTTCGATCCAGCTGCATTGTTGGTTACCTTAGATGCCACGTTTTTGTTTACTGCGATTCCGAATGAAGGAGGAATAGATTTTGTTAGGTTACTATTGAGGGAAGAAGGACTGTCGAATGATAAAATACAACTGTACTGTATACTACTTGAGTTAATACTAATCAACAATGTTTTTTCGTTTGATGGGCAATATATACTACAGAAGAAAGGACTAGCCATGGGGACCCCATGTGCTAACTCCTAAACCAATTTGGTTATGGTATTCTGGGAAGAGCATCATGTTTTGAATAGTAATAGGTATTCTAAGTATACAGCATACTACAAACGATTTGTTGATGATTTATTTATTGTCTAGAATGCCTCCAAAGATAAACTAAGCAATCTTCTTGAGTATATTAATACCACTACAGATTTTTTGAAATTTACTGGGAAATGGTCTTGTGAACGATGTCCTTATTTTCAAAGATGAGGGGCAGGTTCTTGCAGAATCTTATAGGAAACTGTTCAGAAAGAACAACATGCTTCATCGACAGAGTATGCACCCTACATATATTTATAAGAACATCGTTCAAAGTCAGGGTTTAAGGGTATCAAGGCTTACTACCTTGGATGAAGTTTGTAAATTAGCTCTTAGTAATTTAGAGAGTGAATTTTTAGAAAGAGGATATGAGCCTCATGAATGCTCTTACTTAACAGAAGATAGACAATGAGTCAGAGAACATCTACACACCATAAAGAAGATGAAAGCAATGCATTGGCTAGACATATACTTCCCAATGGTTCTACCCACAGACTCTCATTTTTAGTAATAGAAGTTGTTCATTGTAGTGTTAGGTTAGGTAATTTAAAAACCTAACAGAAAAGAAAGAGACACAATGGATCATTAGAATGCAGGCCGATAAAGGCTATGGACTAAATGATAAAGTGGTATTAAAACCATTTTTATTGGATAGACCCTCTCAAACACTAGTTATTTTGCATTGAAATAGTGGTTTTTAGACAATGCATTTATAAATTTATATATCTATATATTATTTTTATTTTTACATTTTTATATTTCATGAATGAGATTTTGGTAGTTTGTATGTATATGTTTTGATATATGTATGATTTTTGTGATTGACACTTCCATCTGCATGTTATTTCTGAAACTGATGTGTATACAATCTACAGCATTATAAATATATACTACTTTAGGATAAGTATAATTTATTTGTTATCAAGTTTAAATCAACCATATATGCAAATGTATATATTTTAGGTGCAGGCATTATATATAATTATTCATTTATATGTACATTTTTTATGATGAATATCATGCGTTTAAGTGCATCTATAGTTAAAAGGAGGCACAACTTGCACTGTTTTTATCAGCTTATTTACATGCATAATTGCATAGAATTTTTGATTAGTGAGTTTAAATATATAAAGGCAATGTCAATGGTGTCATCTTGATAAAAGTCTGAAGAAGCGTCTGAGAGATGCAAAAGAAGTGTTTTATTGGTTTCTCTCTTCACCATGTTTGTCAACTCTCTCTGAGTTTACATATTTTAAGTCAGCACTGCACTTTGTTAACTGTACTTAATTGAATTCTTGCTTCATTTTTACTGTTTGTGACTAAGTCCAGCTAGCGCACTTCTGTCCCAAATACCATAGTCAGAAAAGTCCTGCCACAATGGACGGGCAGTTTCCTATCATTTCTCATGCCAGTTTAATTGATATGGGCATCTTGAGGAAAGGTAGCAATTGCCTCATGTGTACTGACAACCCTTTACTTCTAAAGCAAACTAACAACCTATATGTAAAAACAAACTAGACATCAAACAGGTTATCAGCAGACATGCTTTACCTCTCACACAAACCTCACCTCTCACACAAAATAAGGTCATGACATATAAACCCACTAATGCAGAGGTACTCACTAAAAGACTAGCAAAAGAACAGAGACCTCCTAAATGCACACCACCACATTCAACAATAAGCAAAAAGAAACCACTATACATATCAATACACACACCTGTGTTTCAACAAATAAGCCCCTGAGGCAAAACACATAAAATGTCTTGGTCATGGGCACCTCCAAAGTGAGACACACAGATGCCTCCCCCTCACCAGACTGGACAATGAGAAGGTCATGTTCAGCTGCCTTTCAGGTGCTAGGTTCTAACAAATTACACATGCACTTGTCACTCAACAAGTACTGCTATGACTCTGTTATAGTCTGTGCTGAAGTGAATGAATTGAGATGCACCTCTCTGGACTATATATAAAGAGACATGACAGAACTCTCCGACTATGTGTCCCAGACAGGTATGTCCCTAGACCTAAACAGTATCCTACCCTCACTGAGGATGATGTCACAATATAAACAAAAAATTACTGACTTCAACAATTCGCTCAGCTTCTGGTGTCAGTCTAGGGGGATCCAGTATCTGTCAACCTGGGAGGATATGGGAGATAGACCTTGCTGCTTTGCTAGAGATGGTCTGCACCTGCCCCCCTGGCCTTTCAGATACTGGCAAGGTCCCTTGCCTCCCTCATAGTGCCTTTTTAGGCATGTCAAAAAAAACAAATTTTCCAACATATCAAAATCTAATTGAGACAACCTCAGGGTCATGCTTCTTAATGCTAGGACTTTAAACATTAAACTGCAGTCCCTGGAAGCACTCCTCACCTTAGAGGATGCTGATGTCTGTGCAGTTAACGAGAGATGGTTCAAGGCCACTGACAGCACCCCGGCCATGCAAGGCTACAATGCCTTCCACACATTCAGACCTCAAAATGAGCGTGAACGAACCAAAGCTGGAGGTATATCCATCCTCATTAAAACCAAATACACTTTGAGACTGGTCAAACAGCATAACTCTCTTAAGCTACTATTGTGAAAGTACCATATCACATCATTGCCAACTATAGATTCCCACCGTGAACCAAGATAAGCACACTGCCTACCTTGATTTACTGGAATCCCTCGCCATACAGCCTAACACCTTAGTCATGGGAGATTTCAACTATCCTTCCACAGACTGGGGGACATACACAAGCAAAATCACGCTAGTCTAGAGGTTCCTGGACTTTGTTAATACAAATGCTCTGAACAGATATTCAGCACCCCCACTAGGGGCTCTAATGTTCTGGACATAGTACTCACCAACATGGGGATGTCAGTGTACTTCCCCATGCATGATGCCCTCCGTGGTTAGGCCAGAGTGCAAATAAGGCTCGTTTGAAGTAACTACTGGAATTTAACACCCTCACAAGAACAAAAATTATAAAAAACTTTACCAAAGCTAACTACAGCCTACTAAGCACAAACTGAAGCAAATAAACACAAAAGCCAGAAGAAGTAGCTGGATTGAACCCACTCAAACTAATGCAGGCTGCAAATCACCACACAGTTGTAAAATGCAGAATCCACTTTATTAACTTCAGAACATAAAAATCCAAGGATGAGCTCTTTCATCCAGAAAGAGCTAGACTTCATCAGACAATTTACCCCATATAGTTACTTCTTTTTATACAGTTCAAACAGGAAGTTCCACCCAGTTATGAACTAATTAATAATGTCATTAAAAGCACAATATTTACAGTCACTAAATATAAAAAGCAGACAAAATATACAAACTGAAAAAATTCATGAAGAACCAAGAACCTTTTCAATTTGTATACTTTGTCTGCTTTTTATATTCGGTGACTGTAGATATTGTGCTTTTAATGACATTATTAATTAGTTCATAACTGGGTGGAACTTCCTGTTTGAACTGTATATAACAAAAAGAAGAAACTGTTACCCAAAAGCAAGAGAGATCTCTCGAGGAAGAGTTCCCTCGTAAGCCTAAATAAGAAAATGAGAAATCTTGTAAAGTCTTCTAAAGCAAATTATGAAACTGAAATTGCATCCCTAGTCAAGGATAATCATAAGGCATTCTTTAACTACATCCAAAGTCTAAAAGGGAACTGTCTGTAGATGGGATCATGCATACTACACTGGAAGATATTGGCAACCTGCTGGTTGACAGATTCAGCACAAACTTTACCTCCCCATCCCCACCTACCATACCCCAAAGCATGCCTGACACCAGCTCTCTGCCTAGTATCTCTAGAGAACAGGTCATCTCTGCACTCACCAAGGCCAAAAACACAACCTCAGTGGGAACAGACAATATCCCAGGTTGTTTACTAAATAATCTAAAACAAGACCTAGTGGACCCACTTGGCATTCTCGTCAATCATAGCTTGAGAACTGACTAAGTTCCTGCAGAATGGAGAACAGCAACAGTAATCCCACTACACAAAGAGAACCATCAACTGGCCCCTGGGAATCACGTACCCATAAGTCTAACCAGCCTCATCTGCAAGGCCATGAAAAGAACTATCATGGACCTTATCGACAAGGACACAGGTGACCTCCAAACACTGGACCCAAACTAGTTAGGCTTTGTTATGGGTACATCATGCTTATTAAACCTGGTGGATTTCTTTAAGAATGTCACCAAAGCCATAGACAAAGGTAAGACAGTGCACACTGCCTCTCTCAACCTTGCCAAGGCTTTCAACACAATGCCCGACTCTGGCATTGTTAAGAAACTCTAGCAAATAGAGATTAACCCTTACATTACTAGATGGGTAGTCAACTGGTTAACCGACAGAACACACTCTGTCAAAATTGGTGACTCCACCTCCACCAGAAAACACATCACCAGTGGAGTACCACAGGGGTCTGTACTGGGCCCCTTACTGCTCGGCATCTACTTCTCAGAAGTCCACGTCAAAGTAGATGGCCTTTGGCTCACCAACTTCACTGAAGATTGCAAATTGGAAGCAATCACCGAGTCCGCAAATGATGACAACTTATTATAAGGGCTAACACAAATAAATGATCGGTGCCAAAGCCATGGTCTAAAACTAAATGCAAAAAATGCATTATTATTCCCTTTGGCAAAACAGAATTCCCTTCAAATTAGAACACTGACAGCATCCCCATGAGTTCCAACCCAGTGGTGCAAGACTTGGGAACACAGGTTGATAGCAATCCAAACTTTGACCACCAAGTTTCCATAGTGGTAAGGAAAGCCTTCAAAGTAGCGCACCTCATAAACAAAGCCATAGCATCCAGGTCAAGGGATGTTATAACGCCATTGTACTTGACCCTCATCAGACCACTAATGGAGTATAATGCACCCTCTTGCATGTACCTCACAAGACATCTGTAGCAACTGGAGAGACCTCAAAGATTTCTCACTAAGTAAATACAGAGACTCCAAACCATGACCTACATGGACAGGCTGAAAGCCCTGTCACTTTACTCTGTATCTTACAAGCTGAGAGGTGACATGTGCTGGCCTATAGGGCAATCTCCAACCCTGCCCTAATGGAAATGCTGCACAAATGGCACAAGAGCCATCACTCTAGGATCTCAACCTAGCTTGTGACATCAACAGAACATGCTGGAGAGACAAACATGTCTTTAAGAGACTGCCGCTTCTCTGCAATAGACTTCCTATTCAGGTAAAACAGAGCTCCTCACTAACCCTATTCAACTGCAACCTAGATAATTGGATGGGAGATGGCAAATTCTCCCCTGGGGTGGCACCCATTTCCCTCATCCGGTGTTGATCACAGACCTGGTCTGTTCATATATTCAAATATTCCAAAGAAAGCATCTGTTCATATATTCGAATAGTTCAAGGAAAGCAGCTAGACCTGACAATATTCTGGGGGGGGGTCTATATTAGAACACCGAACGTTTACTTCAGCGAACGCTCACATGAACGAAAACGCTGGTAATCGAACTGCTTATTGTGGGGGGCTGTGCCCCCCACACCCCCCGCTAACTATATATTCCAACTCCGAGATTGCACTACAGTGAGGAATGGGCAAATATCCCACTCCTCACTGTACCGCAACCCCACAAACACCCTTTCATTTACCAGCGTTTTCGCTCATGTGAGCGTTTGCTGAAGTAAACTTTCAGTATTCTAATATAGACCCATTCTGGGGTGGGTACTCAAGGACTGTGCTGATCAAATGACAAACATCCTCACTGATATCTTTAATAACTCTTTGAGTGAGGCCATAGTACCCAAATGTTTTAAAAACATAAACATCATACCACTGCCCAAGAAATCTCCACCATGAAGCCTAAAATGACTAATGGCTTATAGCTCTTACCTCCACTGTAATTAAGTGCTTTGAAAGGCTGGTCAAGGACTATATAATATCAAGACTTCCGGCAACTTTTGATCCACTCCAATATGCATACCGATCTAAATTGCTCCATGGTAGACGCTATTTCATTGGCACTTCACTTAACTCTGGCCCACCTGGAAAACAAAAAGTGCTATGTGCATATGCTCTTCACAAATTTCAGCTCTGCCTTCAACACAGTCCCCCCCAGCATCTGAAAAAGAAACTGGTTCAACTGCATATTAGCACCCCACTGTGCAATTGAATACTAGACTTCCTCACAGATAGACCCCAGACAGTATGCGTTGGCAGGAACACATCAGACAGCATCATTATGAACACTGGGGTACCACAGGGTTGTGTCTTGAGCCCCTTACTGTTCACTTTTCTGACCCATGACTGCATGATCAGGTACAGTTCGAATCACATAATTAAGTTTGCAGTTGTAGGTCTTATCAGCAATGATGATGAAACAGCCTACCGAGAGGAGGTTAACCAAATGATTGTATGGTGTGAAATAATAACCTGGCACTGAATGTGAACACGACCAAGGACATAATTGCTGACTTCAGAAGGAACCATGGAATGCACCCTCCACTCACAATCCACTTAGAAATACTGGAGATGGTCAAAAGCACCTTAGGAGTACATATGGCGGAGGACTTGTCATGGTCCATAAACATAAATTCCATTGTCAAGCAGGCAAAACAGTGTCTCCATTTTCTGTGAAGAATGAGAAAAGCAAACCTTCCACCTCCTGTTCTCACAACCTTCTACAGGGGCACTACAGAAAGCGTCTTGTCGAACAGTCTTTCAGTATGGTATGGAAACTGCTCTGCTTTGGATTGGAAGTCTCTCCAAAGGGTGGTGAAAGTGGCTGAAAAAATTATTAGGACCACTCTTCCATCTATTCAGGACCTATACTTTTCTCAATGTCTCAGCAGAGCCACTAAAACAGTCAGGAAATTCACTCACCCTGCCCATGGACTGTTTTCCTTCTTATCATCTGGCAAACACTATCACAGTATGTGGTGCAAAACTGACAGATTCAATAAGAGCTTATTTCCACAGGGCATCGCGCTACTCAGCTCTACTAATAACACACATGATGATAGCTATCAGCTATAGCAGATATCTATGTTGACGAGAACTCATATTTTTATGCAATAACTCAAATGCTAGTCTCAACTCATATTCTGGTGCAATAAACCAATCGATGTGAAAATAGCCTTCTTGTGTAATACTGATAACTGTTGGAATTCTGTGCAATAACGTACTGTTTAGATTTGTAAAATGTTTTGGGTGTTAATGCCTGTAATGGTTTGCTGTGATGCAGTAATGTCTGTTGAAATGCTTCCTGTAAAGTTCTGCAAACTGAGTCTGGAGAAACGAAGTTTTGTTCAGTTTGCACTGTTGTGTGAAGTCTGAATGACATTAAAGTTTACTTTGACTTTGACTTTATTCCTTCTGTGAACTACCCAAAAAGAACAATTGGGGATACTTGGGAATAACATGGCCCGGCTTGTAAAGGCTCTAGGACCGCTATCCCAGTAACCTCCTATGAACCTATAAACATAATCTATTCAGTGGATTATAATTGCTTCTTAATGACTCTAAGACTTTCCACTGGTTTCAGCTCCTGCTGCGTTCTGCTCCTGAGCACTACCAGTATTGTTCATGTAGTATATATCATTGGCATAGCATTAAGATGTATCTTATGTGGTACTCTTTCTGCTAGACTTTACAAATTTATAAATAAATCAGGATAGTGGCAAAGGTTATCATTTGTTATGGCTTTGTACAAAATTTCAGATTTTATCAAAACTAAGAAACTGTTTCTGAATGTACAGAGGAACATGCTCTCTTTCACTGCTTTTACAATGTGAATTCATTTTACCATTCCTAGCCTCCAACAAGCCAAATAACATAGTACATTATAGCAAGCAAATTAATGTCTTTAACTGCTAGGATATGAAAAAGGATCGTGTCCTTATTTATTTAGTCACATGCCAATAAACTTTTGACTCAATGGCCTTATTTGGAGCACTGCATATGTTAATGTGCACATAGAATTCTTTTCTGCACCCTTTAGCTCCAGTGCTTCAGAAGTAAATTCAGGCAAAACAGTACACGCTATACCTGTGTCTTGTTTAAAACTGGAGCTTTGCATATGTTAATGTGCAAACAGATTTCTTTTCTGTGCCCTTTAGCTCCAATGCAAACCTCTGTACCTGTGTCCTATTTAAATTCAATACTGTACTTATTAATTTTCAGCATTTCCTGCCAAAAGACATATCTGCACTCTTGTCTTGCTGTTTACACTTTCAGACTTTACTATATAAACTCTTTTCACTTCAGGAATGCAACAAAGAAGTTACTCACTAAGCATGACAGACTGCCTGTGGTTACAAACGACTCATTTAGGCTAGAAGTTGTGCTGAACAAGATTTGTAGATTCATGGTAGGTGAATACCCCAAATCTAGCATCTTGCAAAATATACAAGCAACTTCCTGATCAAAGAAACAGCATGTTACTGATCAATTTATAAAACACTGAACCTGAAACAATTCCTCAGGCTACGTCATTAATTAAAACAAAAGCAGTCACACACAAACCGGAGTACCTCTACAAATAATCCTTTTACTTTGATTCCACCAAGTCATTCATTAGAAAATGCACATAGATCTTTTCATTTGGAACACAATGTTAATGCTTTTCAGAAATGCAGACATATATACTCAAGACTAACCTTAAGTTCTCCTACCTGACTATCCGTAACTGAGCAGTGAGGCATGGCCCTCCTACAAAGTTACCTCAGTTCTCAAACTGAAACATGTACAGTGATTTCCTAAGATGGTGAATTCTGATGTGTTTGTCTAACAGTGTCCAGTGATGTTGCTGTGTCATTTTGTATGTATTTTTCTAATTGTTGGATCTTTGCTCTTAACCCTCTTTTTAGTCATGTAGTTTATTATTATAACAGTAACAGACTGTAACAGAAAAATGGTCTTCTAGGTCCATAAATAATGAAGTCAATAAATATAGTAGTCAGGAATCCTTACTCATTATCAAAGAAGCCACCACTAGTTGGCTTCTCTATTTAGTAAAGCCATGCTAGCAATTACTCACAGTTCAAAAATCAAGCTATCTGTATCGACTGATATATGATTTTTAACAACACTCTTCTACCAATGGTAGCATTGAAATGAGCCTAAAGTCTGAAGGAATAATTAGGGGTGAAACGTTGGGGATGACGGAACTAAAGCACATTTCCAGAATAATCTAATACACTTTCTGCACAGAGTTTGGCTAAGAATCAAAGTTTTATAAATGACTACAGTACACAGTTTCAGAAAACAATGATTCATCTGTAGTAAAGTGCACAACTTGTAGAGGGGATGGAAAGTACAGTTTTGTACCTACCATAAATGTAGATGTTCGAGTGTTCACACTGCTGCAGTCATCACACTTGGGTTATCCTGCCGTCAGGAGTAGTCGGCCAGAGTTCCAAAGTCTTGGTCCGGCGTCGGTTGATGTCGATTCTTCCCTGACATCAGTGCGCCAGGGGTATAAAAGATGCATCCGACGCCATTTTCTTCAGTTTTTCTTGCCCCAGATGTCAGGTGCCCCCAGGTAGGTAGGCAATACATATTGCTAATAAAACATATATATAAAATAAAAACAATACCTTCAGATACAAGCAAATACACCACAAAGGTTGTATAGGATAGACAGGTATAGATAAGCCCAGCTAGGACAGAGGGGATGGAGGGAGGGTAACCTGGACTGCAGCAGTGTGAACACTCGAACATCTACATTTATGGTAGGTACAAAACTGTACTATGTTCATCATGTTACACTGCTGCAGTCATCACACACGGGTAGAATCCCAAAGCTAAGGTTGGGTGGCTGGTCTATAAAGAATTAGATTGGCTATGAGGCCCTGCAGAACTGCAGTGGCAAATCCTGCTCTGGATTTAGAGTAAATAGGCAAGTGGTAATGCTTGGTAAAGGTGTGCACTGAACTCCAAGTTGCCACCTCCAAAATTTCCTTGGTTGGTACTCCTCTGAGAAAGGCTGTTGAAGTGGCTGTTGCTCTGGTAGAATGTGGCCTAATATTATTAGGGACTGATTTTCCATGCCATATGTAGCAGTAACGAATCCATTATCCATTTGGAGATAGTTTACTTTGAGATGGCCTTTCCCTGTGATCCTGCAGCATATGCCACAAACAGTTCCTCAGTTTTCCTGAAAGCTTTTGTTTTGTCCAAGTAGAAGCATAGCTGCCTGTGTATGTCCAAAGAGTGCAGAAGTTTCTCCCCTTTATTCTGGGGGTTTGGATAAAAAGTTGGCAAATGGATGGTTTGGTTAAGGGCCACACTAGATACCACCTTTGGCATGAAGGTAGGGTTTGTCCTTAAAGAAACCCTGTCCTGATGAAAAATTATAAAAGGTTCCACTGCCATTAATGCCTGTAGCTCTGAGACTCTTCGTGCTGAAGTTACTGCCAGGAGCAGAGCTGTTTTCCATGATAAAAATTTTAGTTTGGCTATATTGGCTGGCTCAAAAGGTGGCAGGGTCAGTTTTTCCAAGACAAAACTGAGGTCCCAAGTTGGTGTTGGTGCCCTCCGGGGCAGTCTTATGTTTTTTGCCCCTCTGAGGTACTGCTTTAGCAAGGGATGAGAGAATAAAGGAGGATCTATGTTGTAATGTGCTGAAATGGCAGAGGCGTGGATCTTAATTGATGAGAAGGATAGGCCTTTGTCCAGCATCTCAGTTAAGTATTGTAAACTCTGAGGCATGTTTGGGACAAGAGGGTCAAGGCTTTGTTCCAGGCGCAGAATCTCTTTCATTTTTTTGAGTAAGATTTCCTGGTACTAGGCCTCCTGGCCTCCAAAATGACATCCATAACAGCTTTAGAGAGAGGTGTTGCCTGTCTGACTAATGGATCTTCCATGCAGCCAGGTTTAGTGTTTTGAGCTGACCATGCAGGATCTGATTGTTTTGTTGAGTCAGAAGGTGTGAAATTTGAGGCAGAATCCATGGTGGGCCTTGAGCTAAGTTCTTTAAGATTGGGTACCAGTGCTGGCATGGCCAGTCCGGAGCAATCAGGATCATCTGTGGTTTTTCTTGTCTGGCTTTTAAGAGTACCTTTGAAAGGAGAGGCAGTGGTGGGTTTAGGTTTTTCCAACTGAATGAGAGAGCATCCACTTTCCATGCTTTTGTGTGGTAAGTCCTTGTGCAGAATTTTTGTAGTTGGCAATTCAGTGGGGAGGCAAAAAGATCTATGTCTGGGCATCCCCATTTTTGTGTTACCATGCTGAAGACTTGTGGATTCAATTTCCATTCGTGAGGCTCCATGATATTTCTGCTTAGATCATCTGCCAGAGTATTTTTCCTTCCTGGCAGGAATTGTGCTTGCAGATGAACTTGATAAGTTAGAGCTGTGTCCCACAAGGTCATGGCTTGCCTGCACAGGGGATAAGAATGAGTGCCCCCTTGCTTGTTGATGTACCACATTACTGTGGTGTTGTCTGTCCTTAATAGTAATTGTCCTGGATGCAGAAGGTCCTTGAAAGCTGTTAGGGCATTCTGAACAGCCAACATCTCTTTTTGATTGATGTGAAGATGCATTTGGTCTGTGGTCCACTTGCCCTGAATGCATTTTCCTGCCATGTGTGCTCTCCAGGCGTAATCCGAAGCATCTGTTGTTAGAGTCTGCCTGGCTGTGGGTAGAGTGAAAGGCTGACCCTTGTTGAGGTGACATGCCTGTGCCCACCATCGAAACTCCTGTTGTAGGCAGGGAATTATTGGAATTACTGCTTCTAAACTGTGAGAGTGTTGAGTCCAAACACTTTTTAGGTACCATTGTAATTTCCTCATATGCAGTCTGGCATATGGAATTAGTAGTACGCAGGATGCCATGAATCCCAGGGCCTGCAGAATTTTTCTTGCAGGGAGATGGGACTTCTTTGCTAGTAATTGAAAATATTGAGTCAGTTGTCCTTGTTTGTCTGGCGTGAGGTAAGCCATCTGGGCAGTTGTATTTAAGCTGGCACCCAGGAATGTTATCTGCTGTGAGGGCACTAGTTTTGACTTCTTTTCGTTTACTGTGTACCCTAAAGAAATTAGCAACCTTCTTACAAATGCCAGATGCTTTAGAAGAATGTCTTTTGTCTCTGCTTGGATGAGGCAGTCGTCCAGGTATGGATATATTTGAATTCCTTTTTGTCTGCAAAATGCAATTACTGGTGCCAGGCACTTTGTAAAGACCCTGGGTGCAGTAGATAAGCCAAAGGGCAGTGCAGAGAATTGGTAGTGCATTGTACCAGCTTTGAATCTGAGGTATCTTCTGCAATTTTGTCTGATAGGGACATGCAGGTATGCCTCTTTGAGGTCCAGAGTAACAAGCCAAGCCTTCTTGTCCAGCATGGGAAGAAGCTGCTGTATGTCAACATTTTGAATTTCGGAACATCCAGGTAAGTATTTAGAGTTGAAAGGTCTAGAATGGGTCTCCAGGCTTTGTCCTTTCTGGGGACCGGGAAGAGTCTTGAGTAAAATCCTTGTCCTTGTTCTTGCAGTTGTACTTTTTGAATAGCTCTCATGTCCATGAGGGCTGACATTTGTTTTTGAGCCTCTGCCCATTGGTTTTGTGGCAGGTTTGGCATTCCTTTTAGCCTTGGTAAAGTGTGAAAGTGGAATCTGTAACCGTAAGACACAATATTCAGAACCCATTTGTCTTGGATGATTGTTTGCCAATTTTGAGAAAAAAGTGCTAGTTTTCCCCCTAAGGGGGCTGCCAAAAGGGGAGTGCTTGGCATACACAGGGGGAAGTCATTGGGACTGTTTCCTGTAAGGTTGAGACTTGTCCTCACCTCCTTTTGAGGTTGAGGTGCCCCACTGTTGTTGTCTGTTAGAGCCTTGGGGTTGAGATCTGCCTCTTGGGCGTCTGTATCTGCCTCTCTGTGGCCTGTCTGACACTGGAAAGGACCAATTCTTTGTAGGCCAATTTCTGCTAAATTGAGGTGGCTGTACCTGTAAGAAATCTTTGACTGTTTGCATAGATTTAGCTTTATCCTCCATTTTCTTTAACACCTCTTCTACCTTAACACCAAACAAGGTATCATGCTGTAAAGGAGCATCCAATAATTTTGCCTTAACATGATCAGGTAAACTCTGTTCTTTTAACCAAGCATGTCTTCGAATCACAGAACCTGTAACTGCGGCTCTACAAGAGGCCTCTAAAGAATCAAAACCACATTGCAGAGTATGTTTTCCCACCTGTTCAACTGCATGCAATAAATCCTGCATTTTCTTATAGTCAGGGGCTTCTGAGCTTGCAAGCATTTTCTGTTTTAACTGAGCCATTAAATATTGTTGATACTTAAGCATGTGAAACTGGCAATTTAAAGCCCTTACTGCTAAAGTTGCAGAGGTGTAAACTTTCTTCCCCCATCTATCCAATGCTCTGGAATCTCTGTCAGAGGGGACTGGATTTTTTTGCAATGGAAGCCTTAACCCCTTTGGGACCCTGGGAAATAGTTTCTGGATCAGCAGAGGGTTATTTATAAAGAAACTTATGAGAGTCAGGGACTCTATAATACCTATATGGCTTGGCTGGTGCAGGGGTTAAAGAATCAGGAGATAAACTGGATTCAGAGAACACATCATCCACAATATCTAACACAGGCGGGATAGCTAGGGGCCTGTGCTGAGGCAATAAAATGAAGTCCCTGAGCATTTTCTTGGATTCTGAATACTCCTGACTTTCCCAATGGAAATGCTCCCTCATGGTATGTAAGGTTTCCCCAAAAGAATAATCCTCAGGAGGAGAGGCTGAAGGGATGGATTCTTCAGCATCAGAGTCCTCATAGGGGGGTAGAGAGTATCCCTGGTCTGAAGAGGAATCAGAGGAAAAGGAAACCTGATCAGAGGAATCATAGTCTGTATCCTGCCTAGGCCTTTTCTCAGGAGGGGGATGGGAACCCCTGATTAGTGTAATGAGGTCTTCGGCCATTTTAAGCATCTGTTTCTTAGGCATGGAGGACTGTCCAGGAGAATGCTGTACTTGCTTCTTTGACTTTAATGGTGTTTTTGTCTTGGCTGTTTCTTTAATGGCAAGCTGTGAAGATCTGAAGACACCCTCAGAAGCCGATGCCTGCTCAGCGGCTCCGGACCCCTCTGAGGGGTTAGTTTCCGTAAGCCCAATACCTTGAGTTTCCAGAGGCCTAGTTGTCTCCACGTGGGAGTCGGAGGCGACCTGTGGCTCTGAGGTAATGGGTGTCAGGGGCTGCGAAAGTGTCTCACTGAGAACCGGCGACTGGCCTAGAAGAGGCTTCATCGTCGGTTTTGGACCTCGGATGTCTGTCCTTATCCTTGTCTTTGCATTTTTTCATAATTGCGGTCGTCGGTTGATCCGACGGCATAGTATAATTGAATCTGCGGCCAAAGTAGTGCAAAGCAAAATCAAAACGTCGTTTTATAGTGCATTTGTTAAATCTAGCACAAAACCGACAACTAGTGACGTCGTGATCAGGGCCTAGGCATGGAATACAGTAAGAGTGGAAGTCCTTATGAGGTATTTGCTTCCCACAAGAAATACAATTATTAACTTTTTCTGACATCGGTCTGAGGCAAGAAAAAAGTTTCCCCAATGGGGTACTTAGCTTTATTGAAGACTTCAGATCTGAAATTCGACTTCGAAAATCTCAGGAGTCGGACGACCGGCACTTGCAAACTGCTTTTGCTTCAGGCACCGTGCGGCAAGAAAGACTGAAGAAAATGGCGTCGGATGCATCTTTTATACCCCTGGCGCACTGACGTCAGGGAAGAAGCGACAGCAACCGATGCCGGACCAAGACTTTGGAACTCTGGTGGACAACGGGACCGCCTGACGGCAGGACAACCCAAGTGTGATTTGCTGCAGCAGTGTAACACGATGAACATCTTTCCTCTTCTCAGCCAATATCACATCTTCTGAAGCTAAACAGGCAATGTTTAGGAGAAGAAATTAAAATCATTAAAGCTGCAGAACTGAAACTCTTAGTCCTGCAAGGTTAAACTACCCACTACATTCCCTTTCTACTGAATCATTATTCATATCACTGAAACATTTCTTAACTCTATAACGTGAATGTGTTGTATGGCACTTGCAAGATTACCATTTCTGAATACATTTGCAATAACAGAGCAAAGGAAATGGGAACTGGCCCACAATGAAAGCTCCACCTGTAATACAAAAAAAGTCCATATGATTGGGAAAGTGTTATATTACCTTTCAAATGGTTTCCATGGTTCAGTGACATCAGGTTTGGAATCTGGCATCACATGCAGTTTGTAGCTTCCACGCATTACCCCTGGCAGTGTCTTTAAGTAGTAAGTATAGAAGGAACGTACCTCCATTTGTCTGTAAGAAAGTGCAAAGAGTCATCACAATTAATCCCAAGAACAGAACACCAACAGACTATTTTACACTTCTGATCTGTGACACGTCAAGTCCAGCTACAACTCCAAGCTCAATGTTCAAAAATGGGCAATGGTGGTGAAATGAATTTCTAGCTTCCTGCCATATACAAATAAAAGGCAAACATTTTAACATCATCTAATTAAAATGATTATTTTCCTACTAATATAGAAAAAAAAGAAGCGTAGCACTCTCTGAAATTCTTAGTGATAACGCACATCTTAATGATCCACCCCACAAGGTTGGGTAATACTGAGAAAAAAATGACATTATATAGAAAACCAGGCATAATAAAGTGTACGTATTAATTTAGTTAAAGAGTTAAAATAGGAAGAAAGTCAAACTAATGGATAAAGATTTCATCTAGTATCAGGGATCTTCTTCTCTGGGTCAGCAAATGGGATTGTCATTCTTTCCACTACAATTTAGGTATTTCCCCAGTTTCTACCGTATTTGATGTGTGTGACCTCTGTCAGCATATGTCACAATTTTATAATTTACTCCCTGGGCCCATCACTAATTTTCTAAGTTGTCACAGTTCAGACTGCATTCCTGTTAATCATAGAAAATTTCTCATGTTTGATGCCTAAGGCATCAAAGACACTCATGCACTCGTGTGTCACCAAACTATAAGCCAGGATCCACAAAAGCATCATCTCTATTTGCATGAGAAAGAAGTACAACTTCAAGTGCTAACACAGTTAGAAACCCTAGCCACCAAAAGACAAAGGAAAAAGAAGGCACCTTGACTACCCAGAAGGCTTTACTAGAGTACCACCAAAAGAGTACAGGAGTGAAGAACACACATCAAGCCAAATCCTTCTGGAGGCTAAGTCTATCCCAGAGGTGACCTTCTGGACATGTGTATCACATCCTCGTCCTCAAATAATTAAAGAATTCAAGCTCATACTCATTATGAAGAATGAGTGGGACCACTGCCAACCGCAGTGAAGGTTGAGGTGAAATCACTGTATCCACAAAGGATGAAGTGGTAACAGAAAGATGAATCCCAGTCTGTTTCACTGATTAATCCACAAAATGCAATCCTGGCACTAACAGCAATGACAGAATGGACACCGCTGTCTGGGGTATGGGTGTCTAACCTCCTCACCCAGTTAGGCTGCACACTTTTCACTTACTACAACCAGTGACTCCCAGTACCCCTCTATCCATGGTAATTGCCTTTCAAACAAAGCACTACTACAACTCACACACACAGGCATGCACATATGCACACGATTCCTATGGAAGGCTGGCAGAATTCTCCAATTCCCAGCAACTTTCTCACAGGTCCCGGTTGTAATACTACTACCTTGAGGAAGTCAAGAGCTTCCAGTTACCTATCTGCTCTTATTTTGCCAATTAGTACCTCTTTCACTAGTAGCAGGACAAAAGAATCTCAAAGACAAGTGCCCTAGAGTGTATTATCCCACACTGTAAATAATGATTACACTCTTCCCTGCTAAGCAACAGTGCATAAACACACTGCAAATAAATAAAGTCATGGGGGTTTAAAGTTAAATAAAAATTGATTTTACTAAAACAATAAAACTGTGAAAAATACAGTAAACTATAGAATGGAAATGAAAAGAAAATGCAGTAAACTCGGACAGGATGCATGTAGAAAAATGGCAGACATCTAATTTTCCTAGATAGGTACTATAAGAACACTAACCCTGGCATAGTTAGTTTTTCAACGACAGTACAATTCGACATGCAAGTGAGAAACTAGTAATTCAACATTTCTTCTTCTACTGTTCTTTCTTTTTTTTTTTCTCATAACACTCCAGTAACACACAATTACTTAGCCAAAGTCTTTTGCCTGTTTTCAATGCCTATTGACCTCACAGTTGCTATGGACACAGATGATAAACCAGCTAGCCACACACCCAGCACAGCAGTCAGAATTTGTCAAAACACCCCTACATCTGTTTCATCTTGAACCAAATCCAGTTTGGTCTTAAAAGATCCAATACATGTTATATTACAGTGCTGTTTTATCCTTGATTGTTACATCAGTAGAAGGTACAGTCATGTCTACAGAAAATCAGCACATCTCTCTGTCCCTTGCCATCTGGACAAATAAAAGTGTCTGACTTTTTCCTATAAGAGCATACACTGCAAATAGACATGTCAGGGAAAGAAAGAAATGGAAAAAAAAAATACATTCTGCTTCATTCAGCCTGTCTTCAGCACATCTCATTTACATTCCATTTTAGCCTGGCATTACCCCTAGCTTCACATTTCTCCTACCTTTAAGAACATCAAGCAAGTTTTCTGGAGATATCCCACAAGAAATGCAGTTTGAGACAAGGGTGCAGTATTTTATTACATTCCTCTGTTCTCCTTTTAGATAACCCATCTGCTTTACTACTGGTACTACCACAGCAATGCTGGATAGTCATGCTATAGGACTGCAAAGCTAAACTCTATCTAAGTGTCCACTTACACTGCACAGCTCTTTTAACAGGTTATGGTTTGCAACCACAGTAAACTTTCTACCATGCAAGTAATGGAGTGCCCAAATTACACAGTGCATCACCAAGGAGGTCTACATCAATATCCCATTCTGACTCCTGCAACTCACTACAGACAGTAAATACAAGGGCCCCACATGACTTTATCATGTTAACATTGTAGCGTTGGTGGTTTGGTCTCCTCCCTGGCAATTCCATCTTGTAAATGGCATTACTCACCTTTCTTACAATGGTGATAGGGCCCTCCCAGGCTACCTGCTGTACCTCACAGGAATAAATATCATCACTTATTGTTGCACAGAATACTCTTTGGCTGTCTTGTCATATCAGACCTCTTGTTGCTGTTGTGCTTGTGCTAGGTAGTCCTGAGCCATCCCATGAGCTCCCCAAGTCTAGTCTTGGGGTTCGGGGCATATCCCACAAAGGACTCTTTCTGGGAATCACACTGGCCATCCTACTAATCAAGAATTAAATCCATGATCTCCCTTACCTCACAATTATACAGTTGCTCAAAGGGCAAAAAAAGTAGATTCCTGGAGCACCACTCTATGCAAAGAGAAGCTGGAGCATTTACTTGTCCCACTCCCTTCTGAACTGGTCTACATATGCCCTCAACAAAATCTTCAGTGTCGAGTTGAACCTCTCCACCAGACCATTTATTTGTGGGTGGTAGGGAGTAGTCTAAGTGCTTTACCCCAGGGCATTTCCACAAACATGCCAGCAGCTGACATAAAGTAGACACCTCTATCTGTCTGTATTTCCCCTGGGAAACGTTGCCCTACTGAAATGTCTAACAAAGCATTTGATACCTTTTCTGCTTCAGCAGAAGACAGAGCCACTACCTCTGAATATTTAGCTTCATTATTCACCACTAACATGATATATTCCTAACCTGTAGAACTTGGATACTCAGAGGTCCCACAGTATCCACAGCTACCCTCTAAAACAGCTCCTCAATTACAGGTAAAGGCAGCAAAGCACCTTTGTCTTTGTCTTCAGCCTTGCCAACCTTGTAGGAGTCATGGGTCCATCAGTACCTTGTCAAATCCTTTGAAATCCCAGGCCAATAAAAGCTCTGCATAAGCCATCTTTTAGTATGTTTTATGTCCATATGGCCTGCAAAAGGAATATCTTGAGTTATGGCCAGAAGTGTATGTTGGTAGGCCCTAGGTATTTCCAACTGCTGTACTACTACTACTCGCTGCCCTCCTGTAGGGTATTCATTTGGAGCAATCATGGATACCTGCAGGGCAGAGATAGAGCAATTATTTGTCCCAGTATATGGACTCCCTCTGCCCTTGAGTTTCTGAAGCCTATTTGGCTACCTCCCTCAAGTCCTGTAAAGTAGGATCTGGGAGCTCAGCATGCCTTAGCTCTTCCTTACTGACCCTCCCCAGCTCCTCTCCCAAAGGAAGTCTGGTACCATCTGCCAGTGGTGCCTCAAGTTCTGGCTGACTGCTTACTATTACTAACCTCTTCTTTAGAAGTCTCACCTTCCATGG
The DNA here is from genome assembly GCF_019279795.1 of Protopterus annectens. Classification (NCBI taxonomy): domain Eukaryota; kingdom Metazoa; phylum Chordata; order Ceratodontiformes; family Protopteridae; genus Protopterus; species Protopterus annectens. The sequence goes on from NC_056744.1 coordinate 977,827,574, forward strand.
GAATGTCAGTATCTTTCCCCTGCTGTGGCTCAGATACTATCTCACTAAGAAGACACATCATCAGCCCCGATGGAAGAGCTGGCTTTGGTTAGCCCCAACTGCCTTCCCCAGAGGTTTGTCTCCACGCATGGTTGTGTGTAACAGAATGCACACAAGGTGCTATACTGTTAAAATAATTTCCAATTAGTACATCAGCGGGAATGTCCTTAAACGCAGCCACCTGCTTGCTACCTTACACCCTTCCAAATCTAGACAGGCCTTGGCCAATGATAATGGAAAATGTTTTACACCTAAGGCTCTAACTGGAATGGACTATCCAGGTAAGTAGTTCTATATCTGTTTACATAAGAGTGCTGTGGTGATTAAGCTTCTGCAATGCAGACATCGGCTATAGATATACTCCTAAAACATGTACCACCAGTAGCCTTGTGTCAGGTGAAACATTCTTTTACAGCATTAGAGAACGATTATAAGGCTTCCTTCTGTCACAAAATAATACAGTGTTACAGAAAGGTTATGATACTCCCTTGTGTCACAAAATAATACAATCAGCCACCATTATGGAAAGGCAAAAAGCTCTGTTTGGCAACTGCCTCCTGTTCTCAACCCAAATCAAAACATTGATGGTTAGCTAACATGATGTGCAAAGATTCTTTGAATTTCACAGTTAAAGAAATTGAGTTAAAAATCAAGGAGTATGGAAGTGTCTTCACCTGTTCTGAGCACACAAACATGAAGGTTGAACTGACTTATCAAAAAGAAATCTTAGCTAACAAAAGGAGGCGTTATTGGCACGAGATCTCAGGGGAGGACTTCTCCCAGTAAATGGTTAAGTAAAATTTTTGGTGCAACATAAAAGTTATCATCTACCATGTCGAGTAAGTATGACAAGGTTAATTAATGCAACTTTGCAGTAAAATACCACAAATAGAAATCAAACTGTTTTCTGGAAAGAAACATAACAGTCTTAGATTGATGGCAAAGAGATAAAAACCATGACTGTTATCCCAAAAGGAAAAACAATCCTGCCTTATGCAGACTACTTCAAGGCTCTATCCTTGTATTCTGTCTCCTACAAGCTGTTGAGGGGAGATCTATGCCTGGCATACAGGGCACTGTCAAATCCCACTCTGTTGGACCTCCTGCATATTCACAAAACAAACAGCACCAGAATTACCCATTCTAAAGACTTAAACTTTGCCTGTGATATAAACAGGACCTGCTGGGAGACAGGTATGTATTCCAGAGACTACCCCTTCTCTGGAACAGGCTCCCTACCCATTTGAAGCAGAGTTGCTCCTTAACCCAATTCAAATATAACTTGGACAACTGGACTGGGAACACAAAATTCATCCCTGGTTTGGCACCTAAGTCATTAATGGACACATGCAGCCTCTAAATGGTTCATCTCCCAGGCCCTGCTTGTAAATGTTTCACCTCCCAACTCCCTGCTCACATTTATCAAGAGTACCAGAACTTGTCAGAGATTTGGGATGCATTGCTAGGCTTAAAAATGCTCATATGGTCATTAGCCTAGTAAAGGCCTTTGAACATATGAATCCCCTCCTGGAATCTCCATTCACACAACAAATATCTCCTGACCAGTCTAATAACAGTGCATGTGACCCACTTTACTCAAACTACGCTGCTAGGCACTGGAACCCCAGCTCAACCATCCTAAAACATGGGAACTTTACCACACATTTCAAGCACAACCTAAAACATCACCTAACTTCCACAGGGTTATGGCATGCTCCCATTCTGACTAAACACACCCTTCTTTCTATTTCTCTTCCATTACCAATCTCTCTTTATCAATCATCCTGACTCTTCACCTTTTCATCCCTTGTCTCTTTCTCTCTTTTTTTCATCCCCACTGATGCTCCTTCAACTAAACTATACCCTTAACCCTCTCCTACTAAACCCTCTCCTAACCCTTCTCATCTTCTTACCTATCTGTTATCTCAACCTCACCACTATCAGAACTTTTTCAACTTATGTTATTTTTGACTTTTTTGCATATACTCCTTCCACCTCCTCCTCTATTTCTGTTCCTGCTCTAACAACATTCAACATCAGTTATGTCAATATATATACTAAACCTATGTTCATTATCATTACTCTTGTATCTCAAGTTATTACATGTTAACATGCCTTTGATTTATGTATGATACTATAACTTATATTGTATATGATAAAAATCTTTACTATTATGTCTTGATATTACCTGCAAAATAACTTTTGTTGTACTGAGTCGATCACTGCACCAAGAAAATTAATTCTTCACCTGTGGCTGTAGGTGACACTTGCAGAGGATTAGGGTGAAGTCTACCTTCTGGAAGCAGTCCATGGTTATTTGCAGAGCTGTCTGAAATTCCAGGTAGATCTCTACAGGATCAGGCAATCATCCAAGTAAGAGCAAATGGGAACAACTAAAGTTCCGTAATAGGCTATAAATGGTGTTAGATATCTGGTAAATACTATGGGAGCAGTAGATAAGCCAAATGGTAAAACACAGAAATGATGGTGTAATTTTTCTTCCAGAAAATGAAGATAATTTCTGTATTCTTTGGCTATAGGAATGTGAAGGTAGGCATATTTCATGTCTGAGGTCACTATATAGACTTCCAACGTCAGGTCACTCTTTATTACCAAGCAGATATATTCTTCCCGGTTCAGGATCACAGTAGCACCTCCTTTGTCTGCCTGCTTAATTACTATATTAACATCATTTTCCAAAGTTCTCATTGCTTGAAATTCACTGTATGTTACATTATAGAACTTTTTCTTAGCTTCAGTAGTAGCTGTTATAACAGGTACTCCAATCGGAATAAAAGTACTACGTCTTTTGCAGTCCACAGTCTGAGCAAGGGAGTCATTTTTAAATAAAATGTTTAAGTTCAAAGATCTCATGAACAACTTTAAGTCTGTTAATGCTGCTACTAAGTTGTCAACAGCACTAGGAATAAAATTCAATCCCTTTTCTAACGGATACATGAGCTTCCGTTAATACAAAATTTGACAGATTTAAAGTACCTTTAATTAACTTCACTATCATCGTGCAGTCTTGCTATAGTTCAATAGACTGCTGTTCTTTCTCTTCACCCAGTTTGGGGCTTGTCACTATGTAGAGCGAACTCGGGATGTACTCCTCTGCTGCTTCACTATTTTCTCTAGTCGATGCAGCTGAAAACATTTCTTCACACCCACTGAAGTTAAGCTTAAGATTGTTTGCTGCCCTGATCTGCTTTCCGACGCTATTGAGGTATTCGCTAACTCACTGGCGTTACACTCAGCCGCTGAACTCACTACAGGAACTGTGAACAAAGGAGGTGGATTTTGATCGACTAACCAATTGTGAAGTTTGCTGAGCTACTGGCGCTTCCCGATTGGCTACCAGTCTTTCAAGGTTATAATTTTTAACTTTGGTATGTAAAGGAAATTGTTTATCTTTCATAAGTCTAAGATTGGTCTTCAGGTGACTTCTTTTCTTAGGCCCAGGAATATTCTTGGATAGAACCCTGTGCTCTCTTCTCCTGTGGGGAAAAAGGCTGAATAGATCCTTTTACCAAAAATTCAGTTAGTACTGAGAAAAAGGTCCACCTTGGTCTTTTGGGGGCTTTGGCATTCCTAGAAAAGTTTTCTTTTTTTCTTTGAACTGGATGAAATAGTATATTTCTAATGTATTTAAGACCTAGTGGTTGCTGGTGATGACTTTCACTGCTGTAGGAAGGAGGAGAGTCTCCCTACTATGGGGGGGGGGGGGTTTGGAGTGTTTTTTTTTTTTTTTTTTTTTTTTTTTGGAGGGACAAAAGCTTTGGATAGTCATAGCTCCTCTTGCTGATAAGCTTGCCACTTTCTGCTCAGTCTTGGTCTCTTGCCTTGAGGAGGCTTCCTTTTTTCTTACCTTGTAGACAGTGGCCAAGATTTACAGGAGTAATTTTGCTCCCTAATGAAATGTCAGCACTCAAAATGTTGTGTGCCAACAAGCTAAAAAAAGACAGAAAAGACAGAAAACCCAGGAAAAGAATGAATCTCAAAGATGGCACTTCTCGAGTAGATTTCTTTTTTGCAGAGAACCACGCCTCCAATGTAGAGATGTGGGGGCATGCCACTCGACCCCAAACTTTTATATTAATATATATATATATATATATATATATATATATATATACACACACACACACACACATATATATATATATATATATATATATATATATATATATATATATATATATATATGGGTCTGTGTCAGATGATCGACTTTTCAGAAATTCAAAAAAATATCAGAGAGACCATATGATCAATTTTCCAAACACTCAAACATCAAAAAACACAAAAATCTGCCATTTTTACATTCATGGACTTAGTAAGTGTAAGCCTATTTTGCAGCCATTCAGACTGTGTTTCAGGACTTGGTCTTCCAATTGAATGACTCCTTCATCTTGTACACAGTTTTCTCAAAAGACAAGTCCTTGGGGGTGGAGGCAGAGGAAAGGGTGTCACCTGAATCTGAGTCAGGGAAAAAGTGAGGAAGGAAGTGTTTTGCATAAGGCATTTCTTTCTCATCTTCAGATTCCAAGGAGTCTGAGTTCCTGGGGAAAGACATCTTTCCTTCTTTAACAAGAGAAGTTCCTGGAACATGCACCTGTGTGGCTGACTGGTTGGGCCCTGTGGACTTCATGAAATCCATGAACTCCTTGGCCAGATTAACCAGGTCTTGTGCACTAACCTGGTTAGATGAGGATGAATGAGCATGGACTGGGTAAGCTAATCAGCCTCTTGGGTTTGAATATCTGGGATTCTAAAATCAAGGCCTCAGGATAAGGGCAGGTGGCTGCAACTTCTATCTTGTTCCCAAGGACTTCCTCACATATGATTACTAAGGCAATATCTCCTTCTCCCTTGGTTACCAATACTATGACAATGGAAGCCAAGGCGAGAAAAGTGGCTTAGGTCCGTTCGATGGTGTAGTGTGGCCTTACCTCCTGAGAGATCACCCTAGACAACTCAAGCCTAGTGGTCATCAGAACACCTGACCATGGATGTGGAAGACTCTCTGTGACAGCCTTCTCTTTCAGTTTTTTAGGTAGGGATCCAGCTGAGGCATGTGATGATGAGGGTGGCATTGGGTCTGAAAACTCCATGTGGGCTGCAAGGACTTCAGCCCTACTTTTCAAAGTTCTGGAACAAAACCTAGCACAATCCTGACAACTAGAAATGTCATGCTGGGGCTCAAGCAAAGCAAATAATACAAATGGAAATCTTTATGCAAGATTTGCTTCCTACACTTTAAGCAGCTATTGATCTTTTTAAACATTAGTAGAAAACGTCTCCAAAGGGGTACTTATCTAAATGCAGATTGGAGATAATGCTGGAAAATGAGCCAACCAATGAACTGCTTCTGTTGGAATCACAGTGCATGGATAGAAAGAAAGTACAGTTGTGTACACTTACCATAAATGTAGATGTCTGAGTGTATTCACTGTCGCAGTCATCACACTTGGGTTATCTGCCTGCAGGTAGCCCTCACTCGGCCCGAATACCAGACGCTTAGTATTTCTGCGTTGGTTGGTGTCGCTTCAGTACTGACGTCGACGTCAGCAGTATAAAAACACGCAGCCGATACCATTACATCAGTTTTTCTTGCCCCAAATGTCAGGATCCCCCCAAATAGGGAGCAAAGTTATGGTGGGAAAAACACCACCAGTAAAAAGTAAATACCAATAACGTAGTAAGGGGTGAGTAATAGACATAGAGAGGAGAGAGAGAGAGACAGAGAGAGAGAGACAAGTGGGCTGGAGGGTGGGAAACCAGGACTGCAATAGTGAATACACTCGAACATCTACATTTATGGTAAGTGTACACAACTGTACTATGTTCTTCATGTTTCACTGTTGCAGTCATCACACTTGAGTTGATTTCCAAAGATGAAAAAAGGGTAGAGGCAGTCAAGAAGAGTTGGGGCTGGCTAGTATGTCCTGCAGGACTGCTGTTGCAAAACCCGCCCTGGATTTGGAAAAGATAGGTAGGTGGTAATGCTTGGTGATGGTGTGTACAGAACTCCAGGTAGCCGCTTCCAGAATGTTCCTGGTAGGGACTCCCCTGAGGAATGCTGTAGAGGTAGAAGTTGCCCTAGTGGAATGCGTTCTGACCCCTGAGGGGTTGGTTTCCCATGGTGTTTGCATCAGAAATGGATACAATGCGCTATCTATTTGGAAATTGTTTGTTTTGAAGTGGCCTTGCCCTCTGTCCCTGGTGCAAAACTGACTAGTAACTGCTCAGATTTCCTGAACGCTTTAGTCCTATCCAGGCAGAATCTGAGCTGCCTGTGCACATCCAAGGAGTGCAGGATCTTTCCCCTTTATTTTGAGGATTAGGGAAGAAGGTTGGCAAATGGATAGATTGGTTGAGAGCCACACTGGACACCACTTTTGGTATAAAGAAAGGGTTAGTCATGAGGGAGACCATGTCAGCGTAAAAAATAATGAACCGTTTCACAGCCATAAGTGCTAGCTGAAGTGATGGCTAGAAGCAAGGCTGTTTTCTAAGACAGGAATTTTAACTCTGCTGACGCTGCAGGCTCAAAGGGGGGAGGGGGTAGTGTGAGCTTTTCCAGTACAAAGTTAAGGTCCCAAGCAGGGGTGGGTGCTCTCCTTGGTGGCCTTAGGTTGTTTGCCCCTCTCAGGAACTGCTTGATGAGAGGGTGAGAGAACAGAGGTGTCTCAGTGTTGTAATGAGCCGAGATGGCAGAGGCTTGGATCTTAATGGAGGAGAAGGATAGGCCTCTCTGGAGTAGATCTGCTAGGTAATCCAGGATTAGAGGGAAAGAGGGCAGTGATGTGTCCTCTCCTTTAGACTGAATCCAGGAGCAATACTTTTTCCACTTATCAGTATAGGATTTCCTTGTACTGGGTCTTCTGGCTTCAAGAATGATGTCCAGCACCTGCTTGCTTAGGCTGGTCACTGGGGAGAATTCAAGGTATAAGCCAGGCTGCAAGATTCAGGGTTTGAAGTTGTGGATGCAGGATCTGTCCCTCCTGCTGGGTGAGGAGGGTTGGGATCTGGTGACACGCTGCACAGCAGGGGATACCAGTGTTGGCATGGCTAGTCCGGGGCAATGAGGATTGCCTTTGGTTTGTCCTGTCTTATCTTGGGTAATATTCTTGTGAGAAGAGGCAGAGGGGGAAATGCATAGATTGAGAGGTTTACCCACTGGAAAGATAAGGAATCCACTTTCCAGGCCTTGCTGTGAGGTGTCCTGGTGCAGAACTTGCTGAGCTGGTGATTGTAGGGGGAGACAAAAAGGTCCACCTCTGGGGTCCCCCAATTCAGGGTTAGAAGACTGCAGGTGCTGGGGTCTAATTGCTTCTCGTGTGGGTCTAGTAGATTTCTGCTTAAGTCTTCTGCCAGAGAGTTTTGTTTGCCTAGCAGGAATTGAGCTTGCAGATGAATCTGCATGTCCAAGGTTGTGTTCCACAGGGCCATGGCTAGCCTGCAGAGTGGGTAAGAGTGGGTTCCCCCTTGCTTGTTGATGTACCACATAACTGTGGTGTTGTCTGTTTTTATTAGCAGGGGTCCTGGTGAGAGTAGGGATTTGAAAGCTGTCAGAGTATGCTGAACAGCTAGCATCTCTTTTTGGTTGATTTGCAGATGAATTTGACTTGGGCTCCAGTTGTCCTGAATGCAGTTGTCGTTCAGATGTGCTCCCCAGGCATAATCTGATGTGTCTGTGGTTAGGGTCTGGGCAGCGTGGGGTTGAATAAAGGGAAGTCCCTTGTTGTAGTTGCATGCTGCTGCCCATTAAAGAAACTCTGCCCTTAGACAAGGTAGGATAGGTATGATGGTTTCCAGATCCTGAGAATGTTGGCACCAAAGACTTTTTAAGTACCACTGAAGTTTCCTCATATGCAGTCTGACATATGGAATTAGTAGAATGCAAGAGGCCATGAAACCTAGGGCCTGCAGGATTTTCCTTGTGGATAGCTGGGTTCTGGCGGCCATTTGAGTGAAGTAGCCTGTCAGACAGGCTTGTTTTTCTGGAGTAAGGAATGCCATCTGGGATGCTGTGTCTAAGCTTGCTTCCAGGAATACAATCTTTTGACTGGGGACTAGTTTTGATTTATTTTTGTTGATAGTGTACCCCAGGGAGGCTAGAAGGTTCTTTACAAATCTCAGGTGCTGCAAAAGCTTTCCCTGACTGTCTGCCTGAATCAGGCAATCGTTCAAGTATGGGTAAATTTGAAACTTTCCCTGTCTACAACAGGCAATGGCTGGAGCCAGGCATTTTGTGAAGACTCTGGGAGCAGTGGATAAGCCAAAGAGAAGTGCAGAGAAGTGATAATGCATAGATCCTGCCCTGAAATGTAGGTATGTTCTGCATGAGTCCCTGATAGGGATGTGCAGATAGGCTTCTTTTAGGTCTAGGGTGGCTAACCAGACATCTTTGGACAGCATAGGAAGAAGCTGCTGATGGGTGAGCATTTTGAATTTTGGTACCATCAGGAACGGAAAGATCTAGGATTGGGCACCAAGTGCCCTCTTTTCTGGGTACCAGAAAAAGTCTGGAATAAAATCCTTGACCTATTTGTTCTGCAGGAACAGGATGAATTGCCCTTACGGAGAGCAGGGATCGAACTTGGTTTTGTGCCTCTGCCCACTGGTTTGGAGGAAGGTCTGGGAACACTTTTGGGGTTGGCAGTGAGTGGAAGTAAAATTTGTACCCCTGGGATACAATGTTGAGGACTCATCAGTCTTTGGTGATGGAGGTCCAGTTTTTTGCATGATGGGCAAGTTTTCCTCCTAGGGGCACGAGCAATTGGGCAGAGGTGAGGAGTGGAGTTGGGAAGTCACTGTGAATTCTTTCCATAAGGGGGTGGCTTAGCACTCCCTGTTTTAAAAGTAAAGGCACTCCATTGCTTAGATCTCTGCATACCCTGAGACTGTAATCTGGGGGGGGGTCTGTTTCCCCTGGGTCTAGTTTGAAATGGCCTTGAGGGGGCTGGAAAGGCCTAATGTTTTGAGGGGCAATGCCTACTGAATCTTGGGGACTGCACTTGCAAAAAATCTTTGACTGTCTGCATAGACTTTGGTCTGGCAAGGCCTGTTCCTTAAGCCAAGCATGCCTTCTCAGTACAGAACCAGTGACTGCTACCCTGCAAGAAGCTTCTAGGGCGTCAAAGCCACATTGCAAGGTATGCTTGCTGACTTGGCTTGCAGAATGCATAAGCTCTTGTAATTCTTTATTTTCTGCACAGTCTGTAAAGGTAGATAATTTTTGCTTAATAAGTTCCTTAACATGCTGCTGGTATTTCAGTATGTAAAACTGGCAATTCAATGCCCTAATGGAGAGAGTTGCAGAGGTGCATACTTTTTTACCCCATCTGTCTAAAGCTCGGGAATCCCTGTCTGAAGGGGTGAGATTCTTAGCTGTAGTTGCTTTTATACCTTTAGGCCTCTGGGAAATTACCTCTGGGTCAGCAGTAGGATTTTTGAAAATAAATTTGTGAGTCAGGGACTCTGTAGTACCTGTCTGGTTTCCTTGGAGCAGGGGGTAAAGTATCAGGAGTTAGACTGGATTCCATAAAGACATCATCCACAACATCTAGAACAGGAGGGATTGCTAAAGGTCTATGCTGAGGTAAATCTAAAAATTCTCTGAGTCTCTTTTTGGACTGAGGATAATCCTGGCATTCCCAGTGGAAATGCTCTCTTAAAGTATGAAGGGTTTCACCAAAAGAAAAATCCTCTGTAGGGGAAGCAGAGGAAATGGATTCCTCTGCATGTGAATCCTCATAAGCAGATAAAGGCATGTCTTCATAATCAGAAACCTCAGAGTCATCGGACTCTTAGTCAGTTAAAGCTGCTAGGGACAGGTCTCTTTTTCTTTTAGCAGGGGAAGGCTGGCTTCCACTAATCAGCATAATCAGGTCTTCTGCCATTTTAAGCATTTGATTTTGTGGCAAGGAAGCAAATGCTTGAGTTTGGGTAGTTGTTTGTTTAGGCGTAGCTCGTACTCTTGGCCTTAGAAACTCGGTAGTTTTAGACAGAACGGAAGACGTGAAAGAAGTCGTCGGTTTGTGTCGAATATCGGTAATGCAAAGAACTTCCTCGGAAGCCAGTGCCTGCACAGCAGCTGTGGACCCATCCAAGGTAGAGACATCCACAGGTTCCATAGTCAAAGAAGAGTCTTGCTGCATACCGGATTCTGAACGGGCCTCGTTAGTGGCCTGCGAATCCACAGAAGCGGGCATCAGGGGCTGGGAAAGCGCCTCACTGAGTACCGGCGAACTGTCGACTAGCTTAATGGAAGCGTCGTCTGCAGTTTTGGAACTGTGCAGTCTGTCTCTGTCTTTATCCTTACGTTTTTTTCAGAAGACCGGTAGTCAGATGGCTTAGCGAAGCCATTTTGGAATACGGCGATCGAGAGCGAAAGTATTTAGCGATAATAAGGGTGCGACGATGAATAGTTCGGGCATTAAACAAGGCACAAAACCGACTGCAAGGTACATCGTGGTCTGGGCCTAAACAGGTGACGCAGTAAGAATGAAAATCTCGGTGTGGTATTTGCTTCCACAGGCGAGACAATTGTTAATTTTTCTGACATCGGTTAGAGCAAGAAAAAAAGATCCCCAACGAGGTACTTAGCTTTAGAAGACTTCAGTATGATTCAATTCGGAAATGAAAACTCAGGTAGCGGCCAACCGGCACTCGTGCGAACTGCTTCTGCTTCGGGCTCCTCGGCAAGAAAGGCTGATGTAATGGTGTCGGCTGCCTGTTTTTATACCCCGACGACCTGACATCAGTACTGAAGCGACAGCAACTGACGCAGAAACACTAAGTTTCTGGTATTTGGGCCAACTGAGGGCTACCTGCAGGCAGATAACCCAAGTATGATGACTGCAACAGTGTAACACGAAGAACATCTGCTGTTCTGGTGGAGTGTGTCCTGACCCCCTTGGGGGAAGGCTTTCCATGCTGTTTATAGAAGAAATGGATGCAGTGTGCTATCCATTTGGAAATGATTTGTTTGGAGATGGCTTTGCCTTCTGCCCCTGTAGCAACGCTACCCAGCAATTAATCAGACTTTCTGAAGGATTTAATCCTGTCTAGGTAGAATCTGAGCAGTCTGTGCACATCTAGAGAGTGAAGAATCCTTTCCCCCTTGTTCTGGGGATTAGGAAAAAAGGTGGGCAAATGAATGGATTGGTGGAGAGCCACACTGGACACCAGCTTGGGCAGGAAGGATGGGTTAGTTCTTTGGGATACCCTGTCTGCATCAAAGATGATGAAGGGTTCCACAGCCATGAGTGCTTGCAGCTCAGAGAATCTTCTGGCTGAAGTGATGGCCAGAAGGAATGCTGTCTTCCAGGAAAGAAATTTTAGCTCTGCAGAAGAAGCTGGTTCGAAAGGGGACAGGGTGAGCTTTTCCAATACATGGTTAAGGTTCCAAGCTGGTGTTGGTGCCCTTCTGGGTGGCCTCAAGTTGCTAGCCCCTCTTAGGAACTGTTTGATCAAAGGGTGTGAGAAAAGGGTCTGCTCAGTGGGAAAATGAGCAGAAATAGCAGAGGTATGAATTTTTATAGAGGAGAAAGAGAGGCCACTGTGTAGTAGGTCAGCTAAGTAATCCAGGATGAGAGGGAAGGAGGACAGTGCCGTATTGGCTCCCTTAGCCTGGATTCAGGTGCAGAACCTTTTCCATTTATCAGCATAAGACTTTCTAGTGCTAGGATCTCTGGCTTCACGAATAACATCCAGCACCTGTTTACTGAGGTTGGCTGATTGGTTCGGGGTTGGGGAATAAGCCAAGCTGCCAAACAGAGTGTCTGCAATTGGGGATCCGTGAATTCCCCTTCCCTCTGGGTCAGGAGGTTTGGAATCTGAGGAAGATGCCAATGGGGCAGTGAGGACAGGCTGCGCAGCAAGAGGTATCAGTGCTGCCAGGGCTAGTCTGGAGCTAGAAGAATGGTCCTTGGTTTTTCCTCCCTTATTTTGAGCAATACCCTGGGGATGAGAGGTAGGGGTGGAAAGGCATAGACCAATGGATTGACCAAAGGGAAGGACAGGGCATCCACTTTCCAAGCCATGCAGTGATACTCCCTGGTGCAGAATTTGCTGAGCTGATGGGTGATGTGGGAGGCAAAGAGGTCGATCTTCGGGGTTCCCCATTTCTGAGTTATTAGGGTGAAGGTACTTCTGTTGAGTTGCCACTCATGTGGGACCAGAAGACTTCTGCTTAATTGGTCTGCCAGAGAGTTGAGAGAGCCTGGTCGGAATTGTGCTAACAGATGTAGTTGCATGGCAGAGGCTGTGTACCAAAGGGTCATGGTCAGCCTGCATAGAGGGTAGGAGTGAGTCCCTCCCTGCTTGTTGATGTACCACATCACAATGGTGTTGTCTGTTTTCATCAGGAGAGCCCCTGGAGAGAGAAGGGGCTTGAAAGCTATCAACACAGGCTGCACAGCCATCATCTCTTTTTGACTGATGTGCAAAGGGCTCCATTGTCCCTGTATGCACCTGCCGTCCAGGTGTGCACTCCAAGCATAGTCTGATACATCTGTGGTGAGGGTCTGGGTGGCAGAGGGTGGGGAGAAAGGCATTCCCTTGTTGTGGGAGCATGCTGTTGGCACCAAACAAAATCTTTTCTGAGGCAAGGAATTATAGGTAGAAGAGTTTACAGGTCTTGAGAGTGTTGGCACCAAAGGCTGTTTAGGTACCACTGAAGTTTCCTGATATGCAGTCTGGCATATGGAATGAGTAGTATGCAAGATGCCATGAACCACAGAGCTTTCAGGATCTTCCTTGCAGTTAGCTGGGGCCTGGTGGCTAGTTGAGAGAAGTAGGCTGTCAGGAAAATTTGTTTCTCTGGAGTAAGGTATGCCATCTGGGAAGCTGTGTCCAGACTTGCTCCAAGGAAGATTATCCTTTGAGTGGCCACCTATTTGGATTTCTTTTTATTGATTGTGTACCCTAGGGAGGTTAGTAGGGTCTTTACAAAGGCCAGGTGCTTGAGCAGCTTCTCCTGGCTGTCTGCCTGAATAAGGCAGTCATCTAAGTATGGGCAAATCTGAATATTTCTTTGTCTGCAAAAGGCAATGGCCGGAGCCATACACTTTGTGAAAACTCTGGGAGCATTAGATAAGCCAAAGGGAAGTGCAGAGAACTGAAAGTGTTGAGATCCTGCCCTGAAGCGGAGGTATTTCCTGCATGATTCCTTGACAGGAATGTGGAGGTAGGCCTCTTTTAGATCTATGGTGGCTAGCCAAGCGTCCTTGGACAGCATGGGTAGCAGCTGCTGGAGGGTGAGCTTTTTGAATTTTGGGATCACCAGGAAGGTGTTTAGAATGGACAGATCAAGGATGGGGCACAAGGTGTCCTCTTTTCTGGGCACCAGAAAAAGTCTGGAGTAGAAACCTTGGCCTATCTGTTCTGCAGGAACGTGCTCTACTGCCCTCATAGAGAGCAGGGAAAGGATTTGCTTTTGAGGCTCTGCCCACTGATTTGGTGGTAAATCTGGGAACCCTTTTGGGGTTGGAAGAGTGTGGAAGGAAAATTTGCATTCCTGAGACACAATGTTCAGAACCCAGTGGTCCTTGGTAATGGTGGCCCAGGTCCTTGAGTGAAAGGAGAGTTTTCCTCCTGGGGTAAATGAAGGTGGTCGGGGGGGGGTGGAGGAGGTGAGTCATTGTGAGTTCTTACCATAAGGGGGTGGCTTAGAACTCCCTGGTTTTGAAGCGGAGGTAGTCCACTGCTTAGATCTCTGCATTCCCTGGGGCTGCTGCCTGGGGGGGGGGTTTGCTTCCACAGGGTCTAGGCTGGGTCAGTTTACTGGGAGCAGGAAAGGACCAGTGTTTGAAGGGACAATGCATGTTGAACCTAGGGGGCTGGACCTGCAAGAAATCCTAACTGTTTGCATAGATTTTACTTTTTCTTCCATCTTTTTTAAGCCCTCTTCTGCCTTAGTGCCAAATAAATTATCTTTGTGCAAGGGGGCATCCAACAATTTAGATTTAAAATGATCTGGCAGGGACTGTTCCTTAAGCCATACATGCCTTCCAATGACAGATCCAGTGACTGCTGCCCTGCAAGAAGCTTCTAGGGTGTCAAAACCACAGTGCAGGGTGTGTTTAGTTATTTGACTTGCTGAATGGATTAACTCTTGTAAATCTTTAGATTCTCCCCAAGCAAGAAAGAAAGACATTTTTTGTTTAAGGAGTTCCAAGGTATGCTGCTGAAATTTCAGCATATGAAAAGTACAGTTTTGTACCTACCATAAATGTAGATGTCCGATAGATATGCAACTGCAGTCCTGACATATGGGTTGTCCTGCCTCAGGCAGCCCTTCGGTCGGCCACATTCCAAAGTCTGGGTCCGGCGTCGGCCGATGTCGCCTCCTCCCCGACGTCAGAGCGGCTGGAGTATAAAAGCATCAGCCGACGCCATCTTCTTCAGTGTTTCTTGCCCCAGGTGCCATCCAAGGAAGGCTAAATTTTGTGAATGGATAAACAGATGAAACCAGACATGCACAACAGTAATAAACAGATACACCATAATATGTATACCCCCAGCTGATAGGTAAGGGGAGGAAAGGACCCAAAAGGGAAAAACAGAGGGGTAGGAGGGAGGGAAAACCTGACTGCAGTTGCATATCTATCAGACATCTGCATTTATGGTAGGTACAAAACTGTACTATGTCCTTCAAGAATGCAACTGCAGTCCTGACATATGGGTTGAATACCACAGCCAAGCTGAGGGTGGTAGGACTAAGCAAGAGATGGTGTAGCTAGAAGGCCCTGCAGGACTGCCGAAGCAAAGCCTGCTCGGGATCTGGAGTATAATGGCAGGTTGTAGTGTTTGATAAATGTATGCACGGAGCTCCATGTAGCAGCCTCTAGAATGTCTTTTGTAGCCACTCCTCTTAGAAAAGCTGTGGATGTGGCCATAGCTCTGGTGGAGTGTGGTCTAATATTAGCTGGCACACTTTTTCCATGAAAAGAATAAAATAATCTGATGCAGTGTCCAATCCATTTTGAGATAGTTTGTTTGGTGACTGCTTTTCCTTGCACTCCAGCAGCATAGGCTACAAACAGTTGGTCAGACTTTCTGGTGGACTTTGTTCTGTCCAAGTAGTAGCGTAGTTGTCTGTGAATGTCTAAAGTATGCAGCAGCTTTCCCCCTTTATTTTGAGGGTTAGGAAAGAAAGTAGGCAGGTGAATTGCTTGGTTTAGAGACACTCTGGATATCACCTTAGGCATGAATGAAGAATTGGTCCTAAGGGAAACTCTGTCCTGATGAAAGATGAGAAAAGGAGGAACTGCCATGAGGGCCTGTATCTCCGAGACTCTTCTTGCTGAGGTGACTGCCAACAGGAAAACCATTTTCCAAGAGAGAAATTGCATTTCTGAAGATGCTGCTGGTTCAAAAAGAGGAAGAGTTAATTTTTCCAAGACATAATTGAGGTCCCATGCAGGAATTGGTAGCTTCCTTGGAGGTTTGATATTCTTTATGCCTCTTAGAAGCTGTCTTAGCAAGGGATGCGAAAACACAGGTGGATCACAGTTGTAATGTGCTGAGATAGCTGAAGCGTGGATTTTGATGGAAGAGTATGAGAGGCCACTGTGAAACATTTCTGCCAAGTATTCTAATATCTGAGGTATGTTCATCAGTGATGCATCCTGGCCCTTGTTGACATTCCAGATGGTGAATCTCTTCCATCGGCCGAATAGGTTTTTCTGGTGGAAGGTCTGTGTGCCTCCAGCAAAATTTCCTGAACTTTTTTGGAGAGGGAGTCATGGGTCTGAGTCATGGAACTCTCCAAGCTGTCAGCTTTAAGGTTTGCAGGTTCTGATGAACAGTCTTGTAACTGTGTTGAGTCAGGAGCAGAGGCCATTGAGGCAAGGGCCACGGTTTGGTGTGTGTTATGCTCAGTAGTAGTGGATACCAGTGTTGCCTTGGCCAGTCTGGAGCTATCAAGATTCCTCTTGGTTGTTCTGCCTTGATCTTCAGTAACACCTTGGTGAGCAAAGGTAGAGGAGGGAATGCATAAATTGTTAGAGCATTCCAGCTGAAGGAAAGAGTATCCGTTCTCCAAGCTAGAGGATGGTGTATCCTTGTGCAGAACCTTTCCAGGTGATGATTGAGATGAGATGCAAAGAGGTCTATGTCTGGTCTTCCCCATGCAGATGCTATTTGTGAGAAAATGCGTGGGTGTAGCATCCATTCGTGTGGATCCAAGAAATTTCTGCTCAACCTGTCTGCCAGAACATTGTCCTTGCCCGGAACAAACTGGGATTGCAAGTAGATGTTCAGTTTCAGGGACTTTTCCCAAAGAATCATTGTTAGTCTGCAGAGGGGGTAGGAATGAGTGCCCCCTTGTTTGTTTATGTACCACATGACAGTGGTGTTGTCTGTCCTTATTAGCAGATGACCTTGCTGAAGAGATTTTCCAAAGGCTTCTATTGCATGTATCACTGCCAACATCTCTTTTTGATTTGTGTGCTGATGCATCTCCATGGGAGTCCATTGCCCTTGAATGCATCTGCCGTCCATGTGTACCCCCCCATCCATGGTCTGAGGCGTCTGTTGTAATAGTTTGACTTGTTGGAGGTTTGTTGAAAAGCGTGCCTTCGTTTTAGTGACTTGCTTGAGCCCACCACAAAAATTCCCTTTGCAGGCATGGTATGAGTGGTATTATGTCTTCTAGGTTGTGGCTGTGTTGTGACCACAAGCTTTTTAGATACCATTGCAACTTTCTCATGTGTAGTCTTGCCAGAGGGATTAGAAGAATGCAAGATGCCATGAACCCCAGGGCCTGCAGGGTCTTCCTAGCGGTCAGGTGGGTTAATTTTGCTAGGCCTTTGAAGTAAGCTGTTAAATGCTCTTGTTTCTCCTCTGTGAGGAAAGCCATTCGTAGCTGTGTGTCCAGTTTTGCTCCTAGAAAAATAATCTCTTGGGATGGCAGTAGTCTTGATTTTTGAATGTTGACCGTGTATCCCAAAGCCTGCAGCAATTGAATGACATAATCCAAGTGTTTTATCAAGGTCTGTTTGCTGTCTGCTCGTATTAGGCAGTCGTCCAGGTAAGGGTATATTTGAATCCCTTGGAGTCTGCAATGTGCCACTACTGATGCCAGGCATTTCGTGAATACTCTGGGCGCAGTAGATAAGCCAAACGGCAATGCTGAGAATTGATAGTGCTCTGTTCCTGCAAGAAATCTGAGGTATCTTCTGCAACTGTGTCTGATAGGGACATGCAGGTATGCCTCCTTGAGGTCCAGAGTAACCAGCCAAGACCCCTTGCCCAGCATGGGAAGAAGTTGCTGTAACGTCAGCATCTTGAATTTTGGCACCATGAGAAAAGTATTTAGAACGGACAAGTCCAATATAGGTCTCCATTGTTTTTCTTTTCTTGGAACAAGTAACAGTCTTGAATAAAATCCCTGGCCTTGTTCCTGAGGAGGAACCTTCTCTATTGCTTTCATTTGTAACAGCTTTGAGACTTCTATGAGTGCCTCTGCCCTTTGATTTTGTGGCAGGTTTGGCATGCCTTGTCCTGTTGGTAAGGTATGGAAGTGGAATCTGTAACCTCTGTCTATTATGTCCAGAATCCAATTGTCCTTTGTTATAATGTGCCAGTTTTTTGAGAATAGAGATAATTTTCCGCCTAGGGGTGCTTCTCTTTGAGCCTTGGTAGGCGGAGTGAAAGGTAAGTCATTGCGATTGTCCCTGTGGTGCAGGTGAACTACCTGTGCCACTTCTCTGATTTTGTGGTTGCCATTGGCGTCCCCTGTAGGAGCCTCGGTATTGCCCTCTACCTCGTGCACGTCTGTTCTTTCCCCTTTGAAACTTGTCAGAATCTGGAAAGGACCAATTCTTTGAAGGCCAATTCCTGCTGAACCTTGGTGGCTGAACCTGGAGGAAATCCTTTACTGTCTGTACTGATTTTGCCTTTTCCTCAATAGATTTCAACACATCCTAAGCATTAGCACCAAAAAGCTTCTGTTTATCCAGAGGTGCATCCAGGAGCTTTACTTTAACATGATCTGGCAGTGGCTGTTCTTTCAACCAAGCATGTCTACGGATAACAGCCCCTGTCATAGCTGCCCTACATGAAGCCTCCAATGCATCATAACCACACTGTAGAAAATGATTACTAACCTGCTGAGTGTTATGAACCAAATCCTGCAATGCCTTTCTATCTATAGGCTCAGGAGAGGCTATCTTTTTCTGCAAATCATCCAGTAAATAATCCTGGTACTGAAACATATGAAAAAGGCAGTTAAGAGACCTCATGGCAAGGGTGGAAGAGGTATAAACTTTTTTTACCCCATCTCTCCAGGGACCTTGCTTCCCTGTCAGCTGGCAGTGGATTCTTGGCCGAGGAGGTAGCCACTCCTTTGGGGCCCTGTGAAATAGTTTCTAGATCCACAGAGTGGGCCTTAAAGAGATGCTTGTGAGTGTCAGGGACCCTGTAATATCTGTCAGGCTTGACAGGAGCAGGAGGGAGAGAATCAGGGGAAGCACTGGAGTCGGAAAAAACATCATCCAGGACATCCAAAACTGGAGGGATAGCTAAAGGTCTGTGCTGGGGTAACTTAAGGAAGGTACGTAGCCTTTTCCTAGAATCAAAAAATTCCTGACCCTGCCACTTAAAATGTTCCCTCATGGAGTGAGGACTTCACCGAAAGAAAAATCCTCTACTGGAGAGGCAGAGGGAATAGATTCCTCAGCATCAGAGTCCTCATAGGCCTGGAAGGATTCTTCTTGGGTATCTGAATGCTCTGAATCCCCAGAGGCTTCATCTGAAGAGAGGTTGTCTGCCTGCTCAGTTCTAGGCCTTTTTTCTGCAGGCGGCTGAGAACCTCTGTCTGGGTGAGGCTGAGACCCCCTGATATTAGATCTGCAGCCAGAGACATGATTTGTCTGTCAGAAGAAGGGGCCTGAGAAGTAGGTTTAGGACGGGCCTTGGCCTGGCTGGCGGCCTTAGCACGTGCAAAGGCCTTGAATGACATGGATACAGGAGGCCTAGCTGCCCCACGTGCAGGTGTAACTTTGTCCACGGGAATGGTGTCGGGTAGATCCAGAATGTCGATTTCCGGAGGAAAATCAACAACCGGCACCGGTGTAGTCTCCGAGACCGAGGAATGAGTTAACGCGGTGTCGTTGGCCTGGAGCGGTTGAATTACCGCTTCCAAAGGGACCGACGCACTCGCGGAGGGCTTAGGCGTTATATCAGTGGTAGACGCGGGCCGAGGATGTCGGTCCCGATCCTTTCATTTTTTGGTAGTTTGTGCTGTCGGTTGTTCCGACGGCATGTTGTAAGCGTAGGATTCGCCAAAAAAGTCTTCAGCAAACTCTGGCCGGCGCCTGAGAGTGCGCTTATTAAAGCAAGCACAGGCAGCACAGGCCGAGACGTCGTGGTCTGGGCCCAGGCAAGGGAGGCAGTAAGAATGGAAGTCCTTATGAGGTATTTGTTTACCACAAGACAAACAATTATTAACTTTCTCAATTTGTTCTGACATCGGCTGAGGCAAGAAAAAATGTTCCCCAACGGGGTACTTAGCTTTTAGATGACTTCGGTAACTGAAAACACAGGAGCTGACCGACCGGCACTTGTGAACTGCTTCTGCTTCGGGCACCGTGCGGCAAGAAAGACTGAAGAAGATGGCGTCGGCTGATGCCTTTATACTCCAGCCGCTCTGACGTCGGGGAGGAGGTGACATCGGCCGATGCCGGACCCAGACTTTGGAATCTGGCCGACCGAAGGGCTGCCTGAGGCAGGACAACCCATATGTCAGGACTGCAGTTGCATTCTTGAAGGACATTTGACAATTTAGTGCCCTGATAGCAAGAGTAGCTGAGGTGTATACTTTCTTACCCCATCTGCCCAATGCTCAGGAATCCCTGTCTGATGGGGTGGGATTCTTAGTAGAGTTTGCTTAAATCCCTTTTGGCCCTTGAGAAATGATCTCAGGGTCAGCTGTTGGATTTTTTAAAAAGATATTTGTGTGAGTCAGGGACTCTATAGTACCTGTCTGGTTTTCTGGTAGCAGGAGGTAGGGCATCAGGAGTTAAGCTGGATTTGATGAAAACATCCTCCACAACATCCAGGACTGGCGGGATGGCCAAGGGTCTGTTTTGTGGAAGATCTAGAAATTCCCTGAGTCTCTTTTTAGACTGAGGGTAGTCCTGACTCTCCCACTGGAAATGCTCTCTAAGGTATGCAGAGTTTCCCCAAAGGAAAAATCCTCTGGGTGAGAGGCCGAAGGAATGGAAACCTCTGCATCAGAATCCTCATAAGTGGAGAGGGGTTGCATGTCTTCATATTCAGATGCATCAGATTCATCTGACTCTTGTTCAGACAAAACTACAGGAGACAGATCTCTTTTCCTTTTGGAGGGGGTAGCTTGGCTTCCCCTGATCAGCATGATAAGGTCTTCCGCTATTTTAAGCATTTGAGACTGAGGCAAGGTAGCAGGCGCCTGAGAGTGGGTCGTCGGTTTCTTGGGTATGGTTCGTACCCTGGGCCTAAGAAACTCAGTAGTTTTAGAAAGAATGGTAGTAGCGAAGGAAGATGGTTTGTGTCAACATTCGGTAGTGCGAAGGACTTCCTCGGAAGCCAGTGCCTGCTCAACGTCTCCGGACCCATCCAAGGTTGAGATGACCACAGGATCCTTAGTCGAAGAAGAGTTTTGTGGCATACCAGACTCCGAAAGGATCTCAGTAGTGGCCTGCAAATCAACAGAAGCGGGCATCAGGGGCTGCGAAAGCGACTCACCAAGTACCGGAGAACTGACGACTAGCTTAACGGAAGCATCGTCGGTATGTTTGGACCTGTGCAGTCCATCTCTGTCTTTATCTTTATGTTTTTTCGGAAGATCTGCTATCGGATGCCTTACAGAAGCCATATCGGAATTCGAGGACTATAAGTGAAAATATCTGGCTACAATAAGGGCCCAACAATGGACAGTTCTGGTGTACAACAAAGCACAGAAGCGACAACGAGGGACATCGTGGTCTGGGCCTAAACAAGTGACACAGTAAGAGTGGAAGTCTCGGTGTGGTATTTGTTTTCCACAGGCGAGACAATTATTAACTTTTTCTGACAATTGTTAGTGCAAGAAAGAAGGCTCCCTAACGGGGTACTTAGCTTTAGAAGACTTAAACTTCAGTTCGGCAGATGAAAACACAGGTAGCGGCCGACTGGCACTCGTGCAAACTGCTTCTGCTTTGGGCTCCAAGGCAAGAAAGACTGATGTAATGGCGTCGGCTGCCTTACTTTATACTACTGATGACCTAATGTCTGTCCTCAAGCGACAGCAACCGACGCAGAAATACTAAGTCTCTGGTATTCGGGCCGGCCGAGGGCTACCCTGGCAGGGATAACCGAAATGTGATGACTGCAACAGTGAAACATGAAGAACATCTTACCATAACAGTAGATGTCCTACTGATCACTGTTGCAATATTCCTGACATATGGGTCGTCACTACTGATATCCAGGCAGGGTACCAAAGTTTTACCTTCCCTAAGTCATATGCCCGATACATGACTTCAACTCATACACATTAAGGTTTACAGATAAAAGTACAAGTGTGGATCTTCAGACTGAGGAGACTGGTCAGCTAAGAGGGACATAGCTCAAACAGAAAGAAAACTCCCTCATTCCTATGTAACAGTGTAAGGTTAAAGCAAAAGGGGGAGAGGGATAGGAAAGTTGAAGAGAGGTACAGAAGACGGGATTGGAGGGTGGGATGGAATACTGCTCTTAATGCTGTGCTATTTGCATGGTCTGGGATAGTAGGCTCTACATTTGTTGCATTTACTCTGTTGTAGGCATAGCAACATAACTTTGTTTAAGGAATGCTAGTCAGAGATCAAGTACTTTGTCATTTCAGTCTTGTAGTTAATTGCCCTAAATGCAAGAGTTGCAGAGGTGTAAACCTTCTTTCCCTATCTATCAGTACCCCTACTTTCTTTGTCCATAGGTGGGCCATTAGCACTGGGCAGAAGCTATGAGGGTTTATCTGAACAGAAAGATCTTGCAGAGGAGTCTGCCACTGGATTCTTGTATAAGTATTTTACATCATCAGCATCTTTATAAAACCTGTGCGATCTTTTAGGAATTGGTTGTTGAAAACCGAGTGTCGAAGAGGAGGACTAAAAAGCATCCAGGAAAGCCTCAATTACAGGAGGGACTGCAGAAGGGGCATGGGTGCCCATTTCCAAAAGGCCATAATACCTCTTCTGAACATCAGAGATTTAAGTGGATTGCCATTTAAAGTGTTTCATCATGTTCTGAATGGTCTCCCAAAAGAAGCTTCCTCAATAGGGGAATTTATATTTATTTGTTTATTTTATTTATTTTACATTTGTTTACTGGGAAGGTCGACTGGACAGAGCTGTCCATTTTCAGCGGAGGCCCGGGGAGAAGAGCTCCAGAACAATTACTAACATACTATACATAAGATATTTACGCATTCATGTCATACCAGACAATAACATATGATTGCATAAAATATTTACATAAGCATTGTGATTTAGACATACAATTAAAAGTATAGCAGGTAGTAACATTTGATTGTTGTTCATACAGTACGTTTAGTAGAGATAATCTTAAATATGTACTGAAGATAAGACAAGAAAGGAAAAACTAAAAAAGGAGGAGAACATAGACAAGTTCATATGAGGTGCATTGACATTTTAAGGAAAAGTTTTTCAGCTTAGTCTAGGGGAGAGTTAATGGGTATAGATGGGACAGTGGGGAGTAGGTGACAGTGAGTTAGTAAGTAACGTGTGATAATATATAGTGCATCTGTGGGAGTTTTAAAGAGCAGGTTGGATAGTGGGTAAGGGAAAGGAGTTAGAATATGTCAGCCAGGTTCAAGGTAGTTGCATGTCCAAGAGTTGTTTAGGTGGGAAATAAGCTGTTTTTTGAAGATGGTTTTAATAGGTTGCATCCTGATTTGTAGTGGTAAGGAGTTCCAAGTCTTGGAAATGTTGCTAGAATACAGGGAGTCACCAGAGCTGTAATGGCTTTTGGAGATTGCGATTAGTGCCTTGTTAGTGGATCTAAGTTCTCGGTTATTGGCGTAGAGGGTGATCAGGTTTTGCAAGGCTGGAGTTTTGTCAGGTTGGTACAGTATTTAGTGAGCTAGAAGAAGTTGATTTAGAGCTAAGGTGTTAGGGAGTTCCAGCCAGGAAAGCTGTTTTAGGGCCTGACAGTGGTGGGTGCGGTAGGAGGAGTTTGTGGTGAATTTTGCTATTTTGTTGTAGCTTACTGACAGCTTGTTTAAATCACTCTTGTTTAGATTAATTAGAACAGGATACAGTTAGGTAGAGAGAAGATGGGTACGAGCTAGGGTCACTTTACTGTTGCTGGTTAGGAAGTTTTTACATCTGTAAAGAGTACCTAGTTTTTTGTTGAGTTTGGTTATTGCATGAGCTATGTGTTTGTCAAATTTCATATTATTGTCACTAATGAACACTAGTAATTTGGTTTGTGTGACAGGGGAGATAGGGTATTATCTAATGCAGAAATAGAGAATGGGGGAGTAGGTGCTGCTGCTTTGGACAGATGAAAGAGTATAAGTTGGGTCTTTTTAGGATTTTGTATTAGCTGGGAGTTTGTTAGCCAGGTTTCGATGGATGTAAAGGCTTCTTGGGTCTTGATTTGTAGTTGTTGGAGGGTGGGGGCAGAGCAGATTAAGGTGGAGTCATCAGCGTATTGAACCAGGTTTGCTAGAGGGGTGGCTTTGTGAAGATTATTTGTAAATATAGTAAAAAGTAGGGGTCCTAGGATTGATCCTTTTGGTAATCCTAGTTTTACAGGAGGTATTGGGGAAAGGGAGTTTTTCTACTGAACAGCTTGTTGGCGTTGGGAGAGATAGCCCTGAAACCATAATAGAGTGGGGGTAGTTAGTTTTAATTCTGAGAGTGATGTTATTAGTTTTGTATGGGAGACTGTATCAAATGCCTTTGATAAGTCAAGGAAAACTGCAGACACTCGGCCATTGTTGCATTGCATATTTACTAGGTTACTAAAATAGATGAATGCAGTGGTAGTGCTGTGGTTGGGGCAGAATCCGTATTGAGTTTCGGCAAGAAGATTGTTGGAGAGAAGATGTGTTAGGACCTGGGTGTGGATACATTTTTCCATTATTTTATAATCCAGAATCCAGAGATAAGGAGTATGTTTCATCAAAAGAGATTTGTCCTGAAGTATACATCTGACAGGAATAGTCTAGTGAAGGGTCACAATCATAATTTTGTTCTTCCTCAGAGGAAGAGGAAACCAAGCCAGGTAGGTTTTGAAGAAGTAGACTGTGGTTGTGGAGATCCAAAGGAGGGAGGTTTCAAAGACATAATAGCTGTGAACAACCCCTGTGAGAAATCTATCCACTCTTTTCCATAGCTGAAGTATAGGCTACATGCCTAGTCTGTTTTTTTTTTTCAAGCGTGACATCTGCCTGAATGAGACATGGAGGTTCAGCAACCCACTTAACTTCTATTAAAGAACCTGGGATGTCTTTCCTAACTAAAATTTGAGTAACACTGTGAGGTCCCTCAGAGATAATGAGTCAAGGTTCATCAGAATTAGGTCAGTCTGTAAGACCCCATAAGCCATACTGGCCTCTGACGGGGTCTTCGTAGTAGGCAACTGAGAGGTAACCTAGCATACCGTGGATTTTGGAATCTCAGTGGGTACATCAGAGTCTGAAACGTTAGACTGCAATTGCAGGCCTCTTTGGCATTTTCTTTGGCAGAAGAGGGACATCCAAGGATGCGGATTCAGCTATCTTGGAATGGCCAACCACTTAAGACACTGAGTCTCTAGAACGGTATTAAGAAAGGAAAGCCTCAACCAAACAGGTTTGGGAATGAATGACGAGCAGGATTTGTGATCACATTACAGGCCTAGGCAAAAGAGACACTTGGTATGCAAGTCCTTGTACGGAATCTGCCTACTGCACTTGCACTTAACTCTCCTAGGTGACATCTAACAACTTTCAACAAAATAGTATAAGTAGCAAGGAAGGTTCCCTAATGGGGTACTTATCTGGGTAAACAATCAAAGCAAAAGTACCATCAAACAAGCAGCAATCAGTCTGATGAATGTACAACCTGTGTAGGGGCTGGTGGCATGATAGTCCAAGGATCCTTGCTTGTACATCTGTCTGTATTCCCCAATGCATATGAGCTGAAGTCATAAATCAGAAGTGCGACCGAGGGAAAGCAAAGGTTTGATACCATGGCTGGACATCAGCAGTGACAACCCATATGTCAGGAATGCTGTAACAGTGATTTCAGTCAGGACATCTGCATTTCTCGCATAGTAACAAGGCTACCTCTGAAAGACCCATAAAAGCCAAAGAGTAATTCTGCATCATCTAGATGAATCCAGATATCCATGCCCTATGCAAGGGACTTGTAAAGCAACAAATGACGGCATTTCACTACATCAAGATGGCTACCACGTAAGGGTCTTGTAAAGGAATAAATGACAGTACTTCACTATATCAAGATGGCTGGGCAAATTCCACACAAGAGCTGTGTTTATCATGAAACTCAATGAATCAATCCTACTGGGGGTATCATAAAGATGGGCTTGCATTTTGAAGGCGTATAATACTGCAGTACACTTTATTGCATAAGCACCTTGAATTCAGCCAGGGAAGCATATTCATGAAAAGCCAGTATCAGCTGATTAAAAAAAACAGAGAATCTTTAGGTTCAAAGCCTGATCAGAATTCCAACAGGAAATACAGAAATTACAGTTGTGTACACTTACCATAAATGTAGATGTTTGAGAGAATTCACTGTTGCAGTCATCACATTTGGGTTATCCTGCCAGGGGCAGCCCTCAGTCGGCCAGAATACCAGAGGCTTAGTATTTCTGCATCAGTTGCTGTCACTTCAGGACTGACGTCAGGTTGTCAGTGGTATAAAATCAGGCAGCCAACACCATTAAATCAGTTTTTCTTGCCCTAACTGTCAGGAGCCCTGAAATAGGGAGCTGGGTTATGGTGGAAGAACACCACCAGTAGAAAGTAAATACCAAAAATTCCTTGTAAGGAGAGAGGAAGAGAGAGAGAGAGACAAGGGGACGGAGGGAGGGAAACCAGGACTGCAGCAGTGAATACACTCAAACATCTACATTTACGGTAGGTGTACACAGCTGTACTACGTTCTTCAAGTTTCACTGTTGCAGTCATCACATTTGGATTGATTCCCAAAGCTGAAGAAAAGTGTGGTGGCAGTCAAGAAGACTGGGGGCTGGTTAGGATTCCCTGCAAGACTGCTGTGGCAAAGCCTGTCCTGGATTTTGAAAAGATAGGCAGGTGGTAATGCTTGGTGAAGGTATGAACAGATGTCCATGTTGCAGCCTCCAGGATGTCCCTGGTGGGGACCCCTATGAGAAAAGCTGCAGAGGTGGAAGTTGCCCTGGTGGAATGTGTCCTGACCCCTTTTTTGGGGGCGGTTTCCCATGCTGTTTGTAGCAGAAATGGATGCAGTGTGCTATCCATTTGGAGATTGTTTGTTTGGAAATGGCCTTGCCCTCTGCCCCTGCTTCGAAGCTGACTAGCAATTGATCAGTTTTTCTAAAAGATTTAGTCCTGTCCAGATATAATCTGAGCCGTCTATGCACACCTAGAGAGTGCAGAATCCTTTCTCCCTTGCTTTTTGGGTTAGTGAAAAGGTGGGCAAATGTATGGATTGGTTGAGAGAAACACTAATCACCACTTTAGGCATGAAGGATGGGTTAGTCCTGGGGGAGACCCTGTCTGCATGAAAAATTATGAAGGGCTCTACAGTCATGAGTGCTTGTAGCTCTGATACTCTTCTAGCTGAAGTGATGGCCAGAAGCAAGGCTGTTTTCCAATAGAGAAATTTTAACTCTGCTGAAGTTGCAGGTTCAAAGGGGGGTAGGGTGAGCTTTTACAAAACAAAGTTAAGGTCCCAAGCAGGGGTAGGAGCTCTTCTGGGTGGCCTTAAGTTGTTAGCCCCTCTTAGGAACTGTTTGATGAGAGGGTGTGAGAAGAGAGGTGGCTCTGTGCTGTAGTGAGCAGAGATGGCAGAGGTATGAATTTTAACAGAAGAGAAGGATAGACCCCTGTGTAGTAGGTCTGCCAGGTAATCCAGGATGAGAGATAGGGAGGGCTGTGCCGTTCCGTCTCCCTAATCCTGAATCCAGGTGCAAAACCTTTTCCACTGGTCAGCATAGGAATTTCTAGTGCTGGGGCATATGGCATCACGTATAACATCTAGGACTTGTTTGCTTAGGCTGGCAGCTTGAGGAGAGGTCAGGGAATATGCCAGGCTGCCAGGCTGAGGGTCTGCAATTGAGGATGGATGAATTCTCCATTCCCTTGGGTCAGGAGTGTTGGGATCTGAGGTAGGTGCCATGGTGGCTGGGGTGACAGTGGGTACCAGTGTTGGCACGGCCAGTCTGGTGCAATGATGACTGCCCTCAGTTTTTCCTCCCTTATTTTGAGCAGTACCCTTGGAATGAGTGGTAGAGGGGGAAATGCATAGACTGAGAGGTTTACCTACTGGAAGGACTGGACATCAACATTCCAGGCCTTGCTGTGAGGCTCCCTGGTGCAGAATTTGCTGAGCTGATGATTGGAGTGGGAGGCAAAGAGGTCGACCTTCGGGGTGCCCCATTTCTGGGTTATAAGGGTGAATGTTCTGTGGTCTAGCTGCCACTCATGTGGGTCTAGCAGGTTTCTGCTTAAGTTGTTTGCCAGAGAGTTTAGAGAGCCTGGCAGGAATTGTGCTAGCAGGTGTAGTTGCATGGCTGAGGCCGTGTGCCAAAGGGTCATGGCGAGCCTGCAGAGAGGATAAGAGTGAGTCCCTCCCTACTTGTTGACATACCACATCACTGTGATGTTGTCTGTTTTGATCAGTATAGGCCCCGGGGAGAGTAGGGGTCTGAAAGCTTTCAGGGCATGCTGAACAACTAGCACCTCTTTTTGGTTGATATGCAGATGTATTTGATTTGGGCTCCAATGGCCCTGAATGCACCTGCCATCCAGGTGTGCACCCCAAACATAGTCTGATGCGTCTGTGGTGAGGGTCTGGGTGGCGTAGGTTTGTGAGAAGGGAAGACCCTTGTTTTGGTTGCATGCTGCTGCCCACCAAAGAAAATCTTTCCTTAGACAAGGTATCATTGGTATGAGAGTTTCCAGGTCTTGAGGGCATTGACACCAAAGGCTTTTTAGGTACCATTCTAGTTTCCTCATATACAGTCTGGCATATGGAATGAGTAGGATGCAGGAGACCATGAACCCTAGAGCTTGCAGGATTTTCCTTGCGGATAACTGGGTTCTGGTGGCTAGTTGAGAGAAGTAGCCTGTCAGGTACACTTGTTTTTCTGGAGTAAGGAATGTCATCTGGGATGCTGTGTCCAGGCTTGCTCCCAGGAATACAATTTTTTGTGTGGGGACTAGTTTTGATATCTTTTCGTTGATAGTATACCCCAGGGAGGTCAGTAGGTCCTTTACAAAAGTCAGGTGTTGTAGCCGCTTTTCCTGACTGTCTGCCTAAATCAGGCAGTCATCTAAGTATGGGTAAATTTGAATATTTCTTTGTCTGCAAAAAGCAATGCTGGGAGCCAGGCATTTTGGGAAAACTCTGGGAGCAGTGAATAAGCCAAAGGGAAGCACAGAGAACTGAAAGTGCATAGAACCTGCCCTGAAATGTAGGTATTTCCTGCATGATTAAAATACAACCAGCCACAGATTCCACAGAAGATTTATTGCTCAATACAAAAATATCTCTCTCTCTCTCTGACGTCTCGGCTGAAAAAGCCTTCAAGGAGTAAAGAAACATCATAAAAGAACTTGCCTAAATACTAAATTGATTTAATTGTTTTATTGTCATGTTTTTTAGTATTTAGGCGAGTTCTGGTTTGTGGTGAAACATTTCCTGCATGATTCCCTGATTGGGAAGTGTAGGTAGGCCTCTTTTATGTCTAGGGTGGCTAACCAAGCATCTTTGGAAAGCATTGGTAGAAGCTGCTGGAGGGTGAACATTTTGAATTTTGGTATCACCAGAAAGGTGTTTAGAATGGATAGCTCGAGGATGGGACGCCATATGCCCTCTTTTCTGGGTACCAGGAAGAGTCTGAAGTAGAAACCTTGGGCTATCTGTTCTGCAGGGACATGCTGTATTGCCCTCATGGAGAGCAGGAAAAGGACTTGCTTTTTGGTTTCTGCCCACTAGTTTGGAGGATCTGGGAAGCCTTTTGGGATTGGCGGAGTGTGGAAATAAAATTTTTATCCCTGGGACACCATGTTGAGGATACATCAGTCATTGGTAATGTTGGCCCAGTTGTTTGTGTGGAAGGAAAGTTTTCCTCCTAGGGGCACAGGCAGGTAGGCAGAGGTAAGGAGTGGAAGTGAAAAGTCATTATGAGTTCTTACCATAAGGGGGTGTATTTGCACTCCCTGTTTTTGAAGAGGAGGAACTCCATTGCTTAGATCTCTGGATTCCCTGGGGCTGCTGTCTGGGGGTCTGATTCCTCTGGGTCTGGGATGAGCTAGCCTGGAGAGGGCAGGAAAGGACCAGTGCTTGAAAGGGCAATGCCTACTGAACCTCGGAGGCTGGACCTGTAGGAAGTCTTTAACTGTCTGCATTGATTTAGCTTTTTCTTCCATCCTTTTTAAGACCTCTTCTGCCTTGTTGACAAATAAGTTGTCTTTGTTCAAGGGTGCGTCCAATAATTTGGATTTGACATGGTCTGGCAAGGTCTGTTCTTTAAGCCAAGCATGCCTTCTAAGGACAGAACCAGTGACTGCTGCCCTGCAAGATGCTTCTAGGGCGTCAAAACCACACTGAAAGTGTGCTTAGTTACTTGACTTGCAGAATGCACTAACTCTTATAATTCTTTATTTTCTGCACAAGCAAGAAAACAAGATATTTTTTGTTTGAAGAGTTCCATGGCATGCTGCTGACATTTCAGCATGTGGAACTGACAATTTTATGCTCTAATAGCAAGAGTAGCAGAGGTGTATACATTTTACCCCATCTGTCTAATGCTCGGGAATCCCTATCTGAGGGGGTGGGATTCTTAGCTGAAGTTGCTGTGATTCCTTTAGGTCCTTGAGAGATGACTTCGGGGTCAGCAGTAGGATTTTTGAAAAGAAATTTGTGAGAGTCAGGGACTCTGTAGTACCTGTCAGGTTTCCTAAGAGCAGGAAAAAGGGTGTCAGGAGTCAGACTGGATTCCATAAAAACCTCATCCACAACATCCAGGACAGGAGGAATGGCCAAAGGTCTGTGCTGTGGTAGATCTAAGAATTCCCTGAGTCTCTATTTTGACTGAGGATAGTCCTGAAAATCCCATTGGAAATGCTCCCTTAAAGTATGTAGGGTTTCCCCAAATGAGAAATCCTCAAGTGGAGAAGCTGAAGGAATGAATTCCTCTGCATCAGAATCCTCATAAGCAGAGAGGGGTTGCATATCTTCATATTCAGATGCATCACAGTCATTGGACTCCTGTTCAGATAAAACTACTGGGGACAAATCTCTTTTTCTTTTGGAAGGGGTAGCCTGGCTTCCCCTAAAAAGCATAATAAGGTCTTCCATCATTTTAAGCATTTGAGACTGAGGCAAGGAAGCAGGTGCCTGAGCTTGGGTCGTCGTTTTTTTGGGTGTGGTTCATACCCTAGGCCTTAGAAACTCGGTAGTTTTAGAAAGAACTGAAGACACGAAAGAAGTCATCGGTCTGTGTTGAGTATTGGTAGTGCAAAGTACTTCCTTGGAAGCCGGTGCCTGCTCAGTGCCTCCGGATCCATCCAAGGTAGAAACATCTGCAGGATCCTTAGTCGAAGAAGAGTCTTGCGGCATAACAGACTCCGAAAGGGTCTCGGTAGCGGCCTGCGAATCCACAGAAGCGGGCATCAGGGGCTGCAAAAGCGCCTCACTGAGGACCAGAGAACTGACGACTAGCTTAACAGAAGCGTCGTCGGCAGTTTTGGACCTGTGCGTTCTGTCTCTGTCTTTATCCTTATGTTTTTTTGGAAAATCGGTAGTCAGATGGCTTACAGAAGTCATATCGGAATTCGAGGACTTAGTGTGAAAATATCTAGCTGCAATAAGGACCCAATGACATATAGTTCTGGCATTGAACAAAGCACAAAAAAGATAGCGGGGGGGATGTCGTGATCTGGGCCTAAACAGGTGAAGCAGTAAGAATGGAAGTCTTGGTGTGGTATTTGCTTCCCACAGGCGAGACAATTGTTAGCGTTTTCTGACATTGGTTAGAGCAAGAAAAAAGGATCCCAATGGGGTACTTAGCTTTAGAAGACTTCAACTTCAATTCGGAAATGAAAACACAGGTAGCGGCCGACTGGCACTCGTGCAAACTGCTTCTTCTTCGGGCTCCTCGGCAAGAAAGACTGATGTAATGGCGTCAGCTGCCTGATTTTATACTACTGAAGACCTGACGTCAGTCCTGGAGTGACAGCAACTGACGCAGAAATACTAAGCCTCTGGAATTCGGGCCGACTGAGGGCTACCCCTGGTAGGATAACCCAAATGTGATGACTGCAACAGTGAAACATGAAGGACATCATGTATATAATCAGTTGGCATAAGATGTATACTTTGGCTAGTGTATTATTCACTAAACAGATGTATAAATTAGCTAATGTATTTTTCACTAAATTTCCACCCTGCTTCTTGTTTTCTCATTCACAACTAGACAACTGCTGTCTCAAAGATTCACCCAGTCAGGAGTGTTCAATGATTTCCTATGGGTAAATCAGTCCCCAAAACCATTATGAATATCCACCAGCGATGGGAAACACAGACGTAGACAAGCCATTGGATTTTCAAATATGAAATTCCAGACAATGACCAAAGGTTGCCAGAGGCCATTCTAAAAGTGTCAAGTTGGTTATGGTGCATCCAAGGCAACATTTTACAACTGTACTTTTTATGCGGAACACAGACTTGGCTCATAAAAGATTTTCAGTGCAACAGCATTCATATAATCAGATCATCTTAAACCATATTCCTTTACTTTACACCACAGCGCATTCTGTAAATCCTTGCAAAGGCACACATATATTACTCCTGCGGTAGCACAAGCCTTAAATCCACCATAGTGGATTATAAATCAAAACTACTTCCACCAAAAATAATATGATGAGCATGGAGCATGGCCTATCGATTCCCACTACTGCAAGCTGTACAGCTGAATGAAGATCATTTACAAGCCCTGCCCCCACATAATTTTACCCACCTTAGATCAAGCTTAGAACCATCTAGTACAGTCCTATCAACATTAACAGTATCTTGTCCAAAATTATTTCTGTGCATTCACAGACACACACACACACACACACACACACACACACACACACACACACACACACACACCAGTTACAGTCCCTGCCTCCACATGATTTTACCCACTTTAGACAAAACTCAGCACTTTCTAGTACAGTCCTACCAACATTAACTGAATCTTGTCCAAAATTATTTCTGCCCGTGCACAGGCACACACACACACACACACACACACACACACACACACACACACACACACACACACCATCCAGAAAAAGGGAGTAAATTATAACTCTACTCTACACCCTCTTCCCCCAATTCATGGCAATGCAGTCACTACACTGACTTCCCTGGTAAACCAAGTACACAGATTACTTGTTCCTTAAAATAAGTTGATTTTTAAATATCTGAATGGCAACATTTAGCTCTAAGCAGTCACTCTTTGATAATCATATATCAAGCAGTAGTAGGCAGAACCAAGTTCACAATGTATACTCTTAAGCTAACAAAGTCAAAAGATACATGCATTTAAACTTGAATAAACTTGAATAGGAAAACTCTTTACTTGAAATTAAACATTGTGTTACATTTGAAAAGGAAGTATGGGAACAGGAAAACCCTTGCACAAAAAATTTAAAATCAAAGTTCTAAGCAGACATACGACAGTGGGCAAACTCTTATCAAATAATCTAATCCTAATTAATGTTAGTCAAAAATACAGTGGTCTCTCTGCCACCAGTTTTCAATATCAGAACAGAGTCTGCAAAGTTCTTAAAGACAGCTCTTTCTTACTGTGAATGTTCCAGCAGGAAAAAACATCATCTCACAGCTAAAATTATCATTAACCATGTGTGTCCCACAGCAGGATTTCATGTTAGCTTCAGTTATGAATTTTGGAAGATGTTTTCTTGTTTCCACAGTTACATACTTATGAGAAGTCCCAAATAAGGCAATGCCCTTTGATCTAGAGCAGAATCTTCAAAAACATTAGGACTCAGACACTACAGACACTACTTTCAAACTGCATAGCAAATGTATTGGATAAAAAGGCAAGGGCAATGAAGTTTCTTTCATGTTTATCTTTTAAACATTTTCTTACATTTTCTGTAATACAATACAGCTTTGGTGCAACTTAGTTCACTTTTTCTGCATTTCCCTTTTGAAAGAAAAGCTACATATTCCCAGCTTACAACACCTTTCAAATTTCTCACGCTGACCTAGACTCCACTGAGTGTTACTGAGAAAACTTAAAAAAAAAAAAAATGAAGCATACTGCTAAAAGAATTTGGTCCTTACGTATTATCGCAACCAGATTTTTGCGATCGTAAAGGTTGCTTCCCGATAGTGAAATGTATCCGGTAAGATTTTAAAAATGGGACACGATGTGTTTTCTTTGACAAGGAAGGGTCTTTTATGCAGGGTTATGAATACAAATTAGAAAAATAGTGAACTGTCTATGCATGCACTTCCCTGGTGGCAGCATGTCATTGCATCTTCCCAGTTACTGAAATCACTTCATGATTACACGTAGTAAGAGTACTTTCCCAAAACATCTCATTGCTGGACAATGCTCTCTTCTTCCTGTACTTTGTGGCTGTTAGCAACCGTTTTTTTTTTTTTTTTTTTAAATTTTGACCTGAAGATGTCTTTACAAATAGTACTCCCCCCAAAAAAAAAAAAAGTGACCAAAACCATCATTACAGGCTCTGCCTTTGCCTTCTCTGAAGGCTGCTTCCTTCCACACTGTCAAAATAATCCGTTTGTCAGAACAACAGCAGGCATTCTAATTCAAGCGTGCGTGTGTGTAAGGCACTCTGAAAACACGAAGCGGGTTTCCTCAAATGTTTGTCTTCCCCTTCACACAGACCCTGTAACGGAAAGCTAGTCCACAACAAATAAAACAGACCCTAAATACCACCTTACAGTGGTTTGTGGCCTCGTTTGTACAGAAGTATTGTAAATTCGCAACCGCGAAAATCTGGTTGCGATAATACGTAAGTACCAAGAAATTTATACCAAAGTCATACTACTACTAAGACTCCTGGCCAGAAAGCATATGTGCATTTGCATTACTGACGCCACTCTTATGATGGCTGGACAGTCATGCTGCATGACTGCAGTCCCAAATTCCACCTAAGAAGCTTGCTAATCCTCCCACCACCTCTGTGTAACCTATTTAAGGATAACAATCTTCCACTACTGTAACATTTCTACTGTACTGGTACAAATGCAGCTTTTGCAGAGTCCACATTACTCCTAAGTATTGATTTTTGTACTATGTGCACCTATGTCCATCCCATAAGCTTCCTAAGTTTAGTCCTGAAATTCCACATACAATCCACAACAGACTCCTCTTTTTCCCATTTTTCACATCGAGTTGGGGTGTCACGTCAACAGAGGCAATCTACAGCCAATGTTTATACCGCCAGGTGGCTAGCCCTACCTCGGTTGTTCTTCCACATTACACACACACACACTCACACACACACACACACACACACACACACACACACACACACACACACACACACACACACACACACACACACACATATATATCTATATATATATTTACACACACACACACACACACACACACACACACACACACACTCACATATAAGGCCAATTTAGAGTGTCCAATGCACCTACTGGATGTCTTTGGAATGTGTGAGAAAATAGGACCACTCAAAGGAAACCCACGTGAACACCTGGGGGATATGCAGACTCCACACAGAAGGCACTTCAGCCAAAGATCAAACCAAAGAACCTCTTGAGAGGTGAGAATAGTACCCACTGTGCCAGTATGCCACCCCAATCATTTATCACAAATTATGTCTTGAAGTCCCAATTCACCATGTGACTGTAAAGTAACTCAAATGGTAAAAGAAAAATGGATTTTTGGGGCACCTACCTATATGCAAAGGTGGGGCAGTTACTTGCCCCATACCTATTTAAATTGGTCTGGAAATGCTCTCAGCATAGTCCTAAGTAAAGAGCTAAACCTCATCTTCACCAAATCATTGTTTGAAGATGGTAAGGGTGGCTTGGCTTTAAACTGCTTTACTTTGCAGTGCATACACAAATGAGGCAACACGTCTGACAGGAAGTTAGCCCCTCTGTCCATCTGTCACTTTGAAAGAATCTCACAACATTGCCACATTCCAACAGATCATTTGCTCCCTTTTCTGTCTTAAGAAAGGACAAAGCTACTGTTCTGGGGTAACTATAAGCATACTGAATCACAACCAAGAAACATCTCTTATCTGTAGTGCCTGGGATACTAAAATACTCCGAATCACCACCTCCTAAAATCGTTCCTCAACAACAGGCAATGCATGGCAACAAAGGTTACTTAGCTTTGTCTACTGCGTTGTCAGTCTTTTACTGCTCACATCTTCAAGTACTCTCTCATGTATTTTGCATTTTCTGACCAAAAAAAAATGCTTAAGTCTACTTTTTGTACATTTTATGCCAAAAAGATCTGAAAGAGTAATACAATGAGATATGGCCAAATATTATCTCTGTTAAGCCACTGGGACTACCAACTACTGTATCACTTCTCCCTGTATCTCTCATT
Source organism: Protopterus annectens (assembly GCF_019279795.1). NCBI lineage: Eukaryota > Metazoa > Chordata > Ceratodontiformes > Protopteridae > Protopterus > Protopterus annectens. The sequence goes on from NC_056744.1 coordinate 977,863,454, forward strand.
CAGGTATCCAGTCACTGGAGAATAACTGTCTTTCCTAATATGGATACCTCTTCTGCCCTTAATAGTCAGCAGCCTCTCTGACTACCTCCCTTAACTCATTTATTTATTTATCATTTATTTTACAGTGGTTGACTGGGATAGTCCGACTGGACACAAGTCCTTTTTCATCAGCAACCAGGGGAGAAAAGCTCCATAAAATGTACAATTAACACATATAAGTAATAGCAAAATGCACACAATTAAAAAACTGTACTACAGTAAGAAATGACATTAAGTATCACCAGATCACATATTACACTGCAGACTGAGATTACAGTCAGTTGACATATTTATGGGTAACAAGTCTTAAGAGTGTAGGCAGCTCACATAATACTCATTACATACACTGAATAAAATCAGATGACATATCTGTGGGTTGCAAATCAGCAGATGGCTTCTGTATACACAGTCATACCTCCTAAATGTACCGAATTACTCAATTTTTTCCGTGTTTTGGGGTCCAAATAATGGGGTGCCGTGATTCCAGAGTGGCACTCCTTCATTTCCAAAGTTTTCCCTGCTTTTTTTAATTTTTTTTTTTTGCTTTTTGAGCTGATGTCATCATGTGCACGATGACCTCAGTTCTGTCAGCCTGTCAGAATTGAGCTCAAGGGCTCAAGTGCACTCTTCTGGCTGTCTGCTTTCTGCTTAGATCTGCGAGTGAGAACCAGGAAGGACTGTTTGAATGGTGGAAAGGACTGCTGGAAAAAAGAAGTTATGTCTTACCATAATGTACCATCTGTGTTGTTCATCTTCATTCATTCATTACTGATGGGTGTTGGTTCCATCCTCGGAACCGAGTCGGCCTTATACCAAGCTGCCAGCCAAAAACTTTCGAGCTAAGCTTTACCCATAGTGCCCTTCTCCCAGTTACCTCAGATTGAGTTTGACCATAACAAGATTCAAGGTTACATCTGACGAAGTTCCCTAGAATGACTTTGGACCCAGACAATCCCCCAGGAGCCTCTAGAAGAGGGAAGGAGGGAGGGACGTAATGAATTAATGAAGATGAACAACACAGATGGAACGTTATGGTAAGACATAACTTTTTTAAATGATGTTGTTAATCTTCATTCATTACTTACTGATGGGATAGAGACCCTAGCTACCTTATATGTCCTGAGTGGCCCCTACGGAAGAATATTCCTGAGCACCATCGAACCAAAGGAGGCTCTTCCCCTGGAGACCAGATCCAATTTGTAGTGAGATATAAAGGTATGGGGAGAAGCCCATGTTGCAGCTGGGACTAAGAGAGGAAGGGGGGGATACCAACAATGGTAATAGAGAGAATTACCACAAGGGTAAGCAAGAGGGGATAACAACAATGGTATAAGAAGAAATACCTTAAAAAAGGTAAGAAAGTAGCAGTAAAGGAAGTAAAAGTTACTTTCCAAGAAAGAGGGTAAACTAGTGACTGGCAAGAAAGTTAAAAGGATTTTCAAAAGTTAAAAATTTTAATTATTTACCTAGGCTTAGTCGAGAGCTGGCTTGACATGGCTTTTTGGCAATGCGGCAAATGAGATCTGAGGTAACTGGGAAAAAGGCACTATGGGCAAAGCTTAGGAGTTTTTGGCTGGTGCGAGCTTGCTATAAGGCCGACTCAGTTCCAAGGATGGAACCGTCACCCATCAGTAAGGAATGAATGAAGATTAACAACATCAGATCATTTATTTTAGGTACAAAGCTTGAGCAATGGTGGAAAGGACTGCTGGAAAGATTTACTTGGATCTGTGAGCCATACTGCATCTGTGAGTGTGGGTACTGCAGAGCTTTGAGGTATTTTATCTTCTCATGTGTGTGTGTGTGTGTGTGTGTGTGTGTGTGTGTGTGTGTGTGTGTGTGTGTGTGTGTGTGAAAATGCCCCAGGGGAATACACCTGGTGGCTAGAGGTACTCAGGCTCCAACCTTGCACTTTGGGTACAGGTAAAAAGAGCCCAAAGTTCATAGCCACCACCAGTTGTGAATTTATGCCTCATATTTTTGTTCTGTTCCTCATAAAATCTGTGGTTTTCAGGACTTTTGTGGCAAATCACTGAAGGACTGAATTCACTAAATAATGACAGGCATTTGAATTTCAGACTTTGTATTATTCAGAAAATAAATGGTAACACAAAACCTTTTATTCTAGCAATTTTCTAAGTTTATAAGATCAGTATGTGTGTGTGTGTGTGTGTGTGTGTGTGTGTGTGTGTGTGTGTGTGTGTGTGTGTGTGTGTGTGAATACACCTGGTGGCTAGAGGTACTCAAGCTCAAACCCTGTACCTTGGGTACAGATAAAAAGAGCCTAAAGTTCCTAGCCATCACCACTTGTGAATTTATGCCTCATAGTTTTGTTCTGTTCCTCATAAAATCTGTGGTTTTCAGGATTTTTGTGGCAAATCACTGAAGGACTGAATTCACTAAATGACAGGCATATGAATTTCAGACTTCATATTCTTCAGAAAATAAATGGTAACACAAAACATTTTATTCTAGCAATTTTCTAAGTTTATAAGATCAGTGTGTGTGTGTGTGTGTGTGTGTGTGTGTGTGTGTGTGTGTGTGAATACACCTGGTGGCTAGAGGTACTCAGGCTCAAACCCTGTACCTTGGGTATAGGTAAAAAGAGCCTAAAGTCCCTAGCCACCAACACTTTGTTCTGTTCCTCTAAAACATGTGGTTTTCAGGATTTTTGTGGCAAATCACTGAAGGATTGACTCCATTAAATAACGACGGGCATTTGAATTTCAGACTTCATATTCTTCAGAAAATAAATGGTAACACAAAACCTTTAGCAAATTTCTAAGTTTATAAGATCAGTATATGAACTTTGTCCCTATTTTGGGGCTGTATTCCCCCATTATTGGCTTTGTCCAGTTTTTTTGTGCTAAGACGTTGAGAGCTATGGTAAGAAGTGAGAACTGAATCCTGTATTCCCCCATTATTGGCTTTGTCCAGGTTTTTTGTGCTAAGAGGTTGAGCACTATGGTGAGAACTAAAAGTGAGAAAAATTCACTAAATGGTAGCCATTTAAATTTCAGTCTTCCTATCCTCCAGGAAACTGCTGATTTGGCATAGTGGTATGTTGCTCTGACTGTAGTGCACAGGGTCCTGGGTTCAAGACTTGACAGTGAAATGTATGGTGGTAACATAACATTTTATTCTAGCAACTTTCCAAAATTATACAAGCAATGTTTAAAATGTGTCCCTGGTTTTTGCCACACCCCCCAAAAAAACTGAAATTGAAAATAAGTGCGAGAAGCTGTGCAAGATGCCTATGACTTACACTGTCATTTTATTTACATATTATATGTGTGTGTGTGTGTGTGTGTGTGTGTGTGTGTGTGTATATATATATATATATATATTTATATATATATATATATATATATATATATATATATATATATATATATATATTGTGTGGGTGGGTGTGTAAGTAGACTTTTATGATGGAAATGTTCTGAATTGGGCCGTTTTGTCATTATTGGTTCATTCATTTTGTTTCATTGCCTACTGGAAAAATGTTCAAACAATAAATTTAAAATGCGCTCTAAGTCTAACAAGTGTGCCGTATTATACAAGGAATATATTATAAAGTCAGGAAGGTGTATCAAATAACACACGTACATTTCTTTTTTTTTGTGCAAGGGGTCTATGATTTGAAAACAGCCCAAAGGAAATCTTTATCCACCACTGGCCAGACACATTTTCTTTGGATGTGGTGTGGGTTTCAATGCTCTTTCAATGAATATGAGTTTCAGGGGCAGAGAAGTTTTAATGCTAAGTCTATTTTCATTATGAGACAGTATTGCTTTGTTTAGCAGATGTCTATTAGTGTTTGTGCATTGTGCTATAAAATGTAAAAATAAAATCCAAATAATCATTGTAGAAGTAAATCAGTAAGTACACATTAGTGTTTATGGTACATGGGGCAAAATAGCCAGATAATGGGACACTGGATGGATGCAGGGGAATCTGGTGCCATATTTTGGTTGTCTGTTCTTCAGTTTGCATTTGAAAGTTGGTATCCCACAATTCCATTGGAGTGGGCAGGGTTACGTAATTATGCATGAAAATTTTATGTTTATCAGCGTACAGATTTGTACTTATTTTTCATGGGCCTTGTCCAGATTTTTTTATGTTTCCAGGTTGAGAGGTATGATACACATAGCAGATTAAGAGGGAACATTTTCAATTCTCGTGCTGTAGGAATATAGATGGAAATAATGTTTGTGTGGATGCTGGGTAAGAAATGTTGTTTAACCTGGGGCATTGCATGAACATAGCCATGATTTAAATAGGTGTGCTTTAAGTATTTTTTTAAAGTAGGATAGGTTAGTACTAGTTGTTGTGTCTGCAGGGAGCGTGTTCCAGGTTTTGGCTATATAGTTTGAGAAGAGAGAGTCACCTAAAGGATCGCTGACTTTGACTGCTTTCAATACGGAATTGTTTCTAGATCGTAGTGCTTCCATAACATTCATAACTCATGTAAGTAATGATCTGACAGCTGTGCTTCTCTCAACTCTCTTTGTGATCACTCCAAGTTCCCTTCAAATGGAAACCTGGGAGTTTCTGACAGTTGCATCAAAGATTCAGACTTACTGCAGTCAACCATCTCCTCCTCTGAAATAACTTATTCCAGAGAAAGTCTAGTCCCTTTTGACAGCTGAGACTCAGGATCAGGCTACTTACTACTCTTACTGTGTTTCTTGAAGTAACCACATCACCAACTTCTGTTGGAGGTGTGGGCATTGGCTGCTTTTCCTCCCTGCTACCGTCTCCATGTCATTGCCCCCATGCCTTGCTGACTTTAATTACAGGAATGTCATCATAGTCATTACCTACTAGAAAATCTGCTAGACTATCATCAACTTTTGCCACCTGCTTGCATCCCTGCCCCACTTTCCAAATTCAAATGAATCTTGTTCAGTGGCACCTGAAAACCTGTCCCTATGGTCCTAACTGGGGTGGATTGCTATGGCATGTAAAGCTCCTCTTTAACTACTGCAAGCTTAATAACAGCCATGGCTGATGCAGTATCCCTCTAACAGAATACGATATAAACTTTTATGATAATCTGGAAAAGCTACAGTTTCAAGACGACCCACAACTAATATGTTGTCACCTCAATTAACTCCCTCACATGACTTTTATTCCTTACCATGTCATGTGGATGTTTGGGTCATACATCCTCCATATGATTATATTCAAAATGTTTTACTCCAAGACCTAGATATGAACTCAAGCTAATGTTTTTTATTTGCCTATGTAAATGGTTGTGAAGGTTTAGACCCATCCATGGGTTCTCTTACATCTTCATGCTGTGCTGTGTACTCACCTTTTCATAGGATGTGTCCTGCTGTACAGGTTCCCTTTTCCTCTGCAGTGTTACAGCGCTAATCTGTTGACCAAATTATTACGTTCTCACACAAAGTATGGATTGTTTGTTCCCTTATCATAAAGACTCTCAACATTTCAAAAGTAGTAACTTCACATCCACTTCCCCACCTATAGATGTGCTTATTTTTGCAATGGAATCAGTAACACTGTCCTCTGACTCTCTAAGTGTTTTCTAAAAGCCTCAGAAACAAGTTTAAAAATTCAAATAAATGGAGTTTCATTATCATAGTTACAACAGTCTATATCTGTCACTTTGGTTGATGCATGCGGTGCCTTGCACATAAGCAGATGAGTTAAAACATCACCAATTGCTTTTGGCAACTTTGGCGATGATCACATACCCTTACAAATGCTTGAATAGACATGGTTCAGTTTCACTCGCTAAGTATGTGCTTTTTACAAAGGGCCAGCATCCCCCCACATACTGGTCCTGTTTCTCTCTTTCTCACTCCCTTCACACCTTAGACTGTTTCACTCTCTCAGCTGTTTCAAGGCTTATCATTTCCAACCATTGTTAACTCTTGTTCCTTTTGTTCAAGATGGATTTTGATAACATCTGGGGGTGAGATGGAATTATTTTTCTGCATGCTTTGCACTCTTAACCATTATAAGACTGTAATCAGTTTCAGAGGACCAAGACTTAGTTGTACTAAGGTGGTTACCTTGTTATCCATGGTCATACCAATGCATGATATTCCCTTTACTTTGCACTCTTTAGTCAGCTGTAACACTGAATTTTTTACACTCCATGCAGCTCATATTTGCCTGTTTCCTAGCTACTCTGACAACAAAATAGAATGATACTACCTGCAAAATATAGTACTATACATTTAACTTGTGGCTAAAAAAGTACACATATTTTCTGGTGATAAAAACTGTTTTGCAGACCAAACAAGTCCAATATATAACATCCTCATCTCTACCTGCCGAATTATGTGGTAGTACAGACTTTAAATCTGCATGGAAGGCAACAAAACATATAACAGATGGGCGTCTAAATCCCACCATTTGCTATATGTAATATGGGATAAGCGGGTCTATATTAAATTATCAAAAGTTGAATTCACCGAATGGTATTTCCTTCTAAAATACTGTTCAGCGAATTCGCTCTTGTCGGGGGCTGTGTGCCCACCCACCAACCCTACCCCCCCCCCCCAATTATATATACCAACTCCGAGATCACACTACAGTGAGGAAAGGGCAAATTTTCTGGTCTTCACTGTACTGTGATTGCAATATTCAGAATTCGCTGAATGGTATCTCCATTGGAAATACCATATGGTAAATTCAACATTTGAAAATTTAATATAGACACAGGATAAGCAAGAATGCGGCCTCTAGAGTCACAACTCTGCATTCCAAATAATAAGCAATGGGCAAATGTCCTAAAGAGCAAATAAATGTGCACTGCTCTTTCAGGTTGTAGCCATAATCTGTGACACCCAAATCAGCTTTACACTATACAGTTAAAGATCGGAGTTATAATCCTTGGTTCCCAGGATTTCACTCACCATAAAATAAACTCAGTACATTCCAGTGCAGTCTTATGAACAGTAACTGAAACATGTGCAAATTTTATTTTACTTACAATTACACACATACACACACACACACACACACACACACACACACACACACACACACACACACACACACACACACACACACACACTCACACGCGCGCACGCACACATGTGTGCACATATGCATATGTGCGCACACACAATATTTTCTAGAAACAAAGAAAATGATAACTTTCCAGTACCAACACCTTCTACCCCAATTTCTGGTAAGGCTACCAACAATCAGCCTTCTATGTAAAGCCAAAACCACAAATTATTGTTTCCCCTTAAAAAGCAAACCTTTAAATATCTAACTTTTATTATTTATTTATTTTTAAAAAAGTTATGTACTCACCATAACATTCCATGTTTGTTGTCCATCTCGCCCTTCATTCTTACTATGTGGGTTCGGAACTGACCATCGGCTCCGACTTGGCCAATTACAAAAGCTTGAAGTCTCTAAGTTGGCTCGTGGCAAGGTAGGTATCCCATCATGCAGTGGTATGACTCCTCAGATCTTGTTTGCTGCTGACTATAACAAAAATTAATTATTTATGTATCCTCAGGTGAAGGAGAAACAAGAGTCAAAGGTCTCCAATATAAAGGAAATGAAACTTTCCAGGAGGTCCTCTAGGATTATCTGGACGGGGATAGGTGGGTGGATTCGTAAGAATGAAGGGCGAGATGGACAACAAACATGGAACGTTATGGTGAGTACATAACTTCTTTATGTTATGTTGTCCTATCTCGTCTTCATTCTTACTATGTGGGACAACGTCCCTAGCACTTTTTTCTTGGGAGACTCACGGGAATACAGTCTTGAGCACTGTGAAATCAAAGGAGGCCAAATCAACCTTGTAATGAGTGATAAAAGTATGTGGAGTTGCCCAAGTCGTAGCTGCACAAATACTGTCCACTGATATTCTGGCTTGAAAGCCAGTGGATGTTGCTACTGATCTGGCTGAGTGACCAGGTAGTGAGAGGTAGTTTCTTGTTATTGGAGGAGTATATAAAACTTATACAATTGGAAAGCCAATTAGATAACATGATTTTAGAGACTGGCATACCCTTTTTTGCCTCAGAAAAGGATATGAACAATTGGTCTGACTTTCTGAAATCTTTAGTTCTGTGGAGATAGGACCTATGCTGTCCATGCACATCTAGTTGGCGAAGCTTATATTCTGCCTTGTTGGCATGGTTAGGAAAGAACACTGGTAGCTCAGTAGATTGGTTTATATTAAATTAAGAGCAAACCTTAGGGACAAAGGACAGGTTAGTCCAAAGCAATAACCTGTCTTTATGGAAAATTAGGTAGGGCGGTTTGATTGAAAGCGCTTGTAGCTCTGAAACTCTTCTAGCTGATGTTGCAGGTACCATGAAAATCGTTTTCCAAGAAAGGAACTTTAGATCACGTGTGGAAGAAGGTTCAAATGGTGGTGAGGCTAAATGTGAGAGGACAAAATTTAAATCCCAAGGAGGAACTGGTTCTTTCATTGGAGGTCTCAATAAGAAAGTGCCTTTCAGAAAGGCTTTACACAGTCTACGCTCCATCAAGTTAGGTGTATGCTGTCCTAAGTGGAAACTGGAGATAGCTGCTAGCTGGACTTTAATTATAGCTGCAGCCGAGCCTTGTTGGAATAGTTCAGAAAGAAACTCCAAAATTGAAGAAATTGGGGCAGTGAAGGGGTCTACGTTTCTGGTCTGCACCCAGTAAGAAAACCGTTTCCATTTACTAGCATATAGTTATTGTTGTAGAAACCTTATGAGAGGATATCAAAATGTTCTTTACTGCTGGAGTGAAATCTTGAAGCCTGACTAAGGTTGGAAGTGGAGCAGCCATGTTGTCAAGTTGAGGGTGTGGAGAGCAGGATGAAGTGATATATGTGTCAGAAGGTCTGGAACTGAGTCCAGTACCCACTGATCCTCCAGTAGATGAGGCCAGAAAAAGGGGAACCAAATCTGACAAAGCCAATATGGAACAATGAGAATCAGCTTGCTTCCCAAGGATTTTGTTTTCTGCATGACTTTGGGTATGAGGGGAAAAGGGGAAAGGCATAAAGAAGTCCCAAGGGCCAATTGTGAACAAGTGCTTCTCTCGGTGTCTCCTCCAGAGGGAGGATTAGGGCAAAGTAGCTGCTGCATTTGACATTCATAGGAGTGACAAAGAGACTGCAGCATGACTGGCCCTATTTCTGGAAGATCTCTTCCTCTATGCTCTGATTAGAGACCACTCATGAGCCATTAATATTGCCCTGCTGGGCTTGTCAGCTATCACACTGGACTTTTCCAGGATATGTGTTGCTACTAGAAAGCATTGGGAAGAGACTGCCCACTGCCAAACCCTCAGAGCCTCTCGACAAAGTGGGTATGATCTGGTTCCTCCCTGTTTGTTTATACACCATACCACCAACATATTGTCTGACTGGATTGCAATCGTCTGTAGAGGAAGAGAGTGTTGGAGTGCTTGCTCTCATCTCTAGAACGTTTATATGCAAGTGGGCCTCGTGTTCTTGCCATGTGCCTTGGACTGTCTTTCCCAAATAATGCCCCCCACCTGAAAAGTGTCCATGGTCACAGTAGCAACAGGTTGATGTGGAATGAATGGCCTTCCAATGGTTACATGGTTGGATTGAATCCACCAACGAAGATTTCTCTTGCATGATTCTGTTATCCTGATCAGATGAGACAGAGAAAGTTCTTGTAGCGACCATTGGGAAAGAAATAACCATTGCAGAATCCTAATATGCATCCTGGCTAGGGGTACGAGGGTTATGGCTGAATCCACTGTACCCAGGAGTTTGAGAACTATCCTTGCCTTTACCTTGTGTGCAGGAAGAAGATACAAAATTTGTTGTTTGAGAGCAGCAATTCTGTCAGAGGGAAGACGAGCCATTATCGAAACAGTGTCTATTTCTGTGCCTATGAAAGTAATATGTTGACAGGGCAACAAGGCAGCTTTTTGCAAATTGACTGCAATGTCTAGCTGAGCACAAATTTGCAGGGTCATATCCCTGGACTGCTGAAGTAGATGCTTGGTGGTGGCAGTTAGGAGCCAGTCGTCCAGATACAGAAACAGGCTAATCCAAGACGTCTCAAGTGAGCCGTTACTACTGCCATGTATTTGGTGAACACCCTGGGGGCTGTAGTGAGACCGAAGGACAGAGCTTGAAATTGATAATGACTTGCTCCCAGCTGGAAGTGAAAGTGACTTCTTGATGCTCTGTCCATTTTTATGTGGTAGTACGCATCTTGGAGGTCTATCGAGCACATCCAATTGTCTTTCCCTAAGAAGGGAAGTATCGACTGCAGTGTCACCATTTGGAACTTGGACTTCTTGACTGATTCGTTTAGTTTGCTGAGATCCAATAAGGGTCTCCAGTCCCCTGTTCTTTTTTGTATTAAAAAGAATCTCGAGTAAGTTCTGAATCCTATTTGGTCTGCGGGGACTGCTTGGATGACTCTTTTGTCTAGCAATTTTTGAATTTCTATGGTTGCTTGATCCCTTAGATTGGGTGGAACATCTGGAATTGCTTTGATTCGAGGTGAAGGGTAGGAAAAAGGGAATGAAGTATGCTCTGGATATTATCCTTCGTACCCACTTCCCTTTTGTGATGTAGTGCCAGTCTTCTGGGTACAAAGATAAACGCCCCCAACTGCCTCCAGATTAGCACAGTTGGGCCTTCTTTCAGGAGCACTGATAGGGACGTCCGTGAAAGGAATCACGGTTGCTCTGGTTTTGCAGACCCCCTCTACCTCTAAGATGACACCTACCATTGTTTCCTCCCCCTATGCCCCTGGGGAAGGAATCACCTCGTGCATCTTGGCAAGCTCTCTGGGACTTTTTGACCCACATCTTACTGCCCTTTTGCCCTTTAGGGAAGGGTCTTGAAGGGATGGAAAAACGTACTCCCAACAGCAGAGAGAGTTTTCCCTTCCTGCTCGCATCTGGTGAGTGTATGTTTAACTTTAGCTCCAAAGAGTTTGGAACCATCAAAGGGGGCATTGGTGAAGGTAGACTTAAAGGGTTCTGCAAAGTTACACAAGCACATCCAGGAGTGTCTCCTAAGGGAAACTCCTGAACCTGCTGCCCTACTCACTCCATCTGCTGCGTATGATATCAGTCTCATGGAGGAGTTCACAACTGAGTTTAAGGTAGATAACTGGGTGGTAACCTTTTCTGGTACCCCCACAGTTAAGGTACCTTGCAGAGTATCGCCTAGCTACTTCAGGAGATCACTCTGTAGCCTTGTAAAATGTGTAATGTAGTTTAGCGATCTAAGGGTAAATGCCGCTAACGAAAATACACGTTTCCCGTATCTGTCCATCGTTCGAGTGTTCAGCAGATGGAAAGATGAGGATGTCTCTGCAAGCTCCTTCTTGGTGGCTGCTGTCACCACCATAGCATCTACAGGCACACCTTCGGTCAAAAATTATTTTTCCTTGGGGGCTGACAAGAATTTGTTTGGCCTCCTAATGACTTGTTCCATCATGTCAGGTGATTCCCATGCCTTTCGACTGACCAGTTCCATAAGCTCATTGAAAGGCAGAGACACCCAAGAGGCTGAAGGCTGAGATCCAAAAGCCTTCAAGTACACCGACTCCTCATCAGAAGTGGTGATGGTAGTCCAGCCACCTCTCTGTTTTAGGATCTTAAGGATATCTGCAAAGGAGATATCTTCAGAGATCAAGTGTGAGGACCCTTCTGACTCCTCGAGGTCAGTGTCTGAGGTGACAGACTCATCAGGGGAGTCTACATACTTCCTCTTGCATGTTTTCTTCCGAGGGGGCACTTCAGAAGTGTATTCTGGAGAGGTCTTGGAAGAATGGGGATCACCAAGAGGGTGCTCCTGAGGCTGTGGATCTCTGCTGCCCTGTGGAAAAGGTGGTGCCAAGACAGAAGTAGGTGCTTTAAGGGGAAGAACACCAGTATCCTTGCATAGAGCTGTAGATTTGGCCAGTACACTCCTCATCAGCTCAAAGGCCAACTCCGCTGGCTCCAAGGACACCATCGGTTCTGAAGAAACAGAGGAAATCCCTGGTTCCAGGGAGATCAGCTACAAGGCCGATGTAGGAGCCGAGCTGACGCACCAAGAAGTAGACATGGAACCAAAGAGGCTCAGGTCCGAGAATCCCCCTCAGGGCTGACCAGTGAATTTCGGCTTCCAGACACTGCAGATGGCATGGAGAGTGTAGGAGCAGATATCGGTTCCAGCAAATCCCTATGGGGTGCCGGAGCTGAAGGTTCTACAGCAAGCGGTACTTGGTATTCGGGCTCTGATAAACTGGTATGGCTCGGCGGAGGAACAGTAGTGGATGTAAAGGATTTGGACGGCTCAGAAACCAGCTGGGTAGGAGCCGAGAGCAAATTTGCCAGCACCAGCACCTTCAAAAGCCTGCTCACCATCCTCTCCACATCCTCATCAGACAGGCTCCTAGAGGACATGGAGGAAAGGGTTGGTGAGCGAGATCCCTGTAATATAGGAGATCTCAGGTTAGGGGAGACTGGTGAAATATCCATGCACCGGCTCTGATCAGAATTATCCTTTTTCAGCACCGAAGTTCTTGGGGCTGATGTAGGAATGTCAGCAGCAATAACCTCAGTCAGCACTGAAAGTTGTGGAGCCGATGAGGCGGAAGACTTGGATGTTTTTAGCAATTTATCAGGAGGTCCAGATTCTTTGGAAGGGACTGGAGATGGCCTCTTAACAGTTTTCTCTTTCAGGCTTGAAGGAGACTTTGTAGATTGTGAGGAAGAAGCACTGCCTAAAGCTTCCTCAAAAGATAGCTTTAGGAGACCTTTCAAAATTAACTTGTTTTTCCTCTCCTGTAATACTCAGGAGCTAAAGGAGTGACAAAAGGTACAAGTTTATTGTAAGTTAATGGCCCCTAAGCAATAGATACATACGCTATGTCCGTCCCTAATGGACATTTTCTGACTACATTTTTGGCACATTTTGAAGCCCGAAGGCTTGTGCTCTTTTTCTTTAGGTTCCTTAGACATAGTTATTTGAATGTAACAAATAATTACTAAGAATTATCAAGACAGCTAGCTAGGTCCTCTAACTAAGACGGACCTAAAAACTACTGGGAGGGGGAAAGGACAACACACTACAATCAGAGATATACAAATTCAAAGAAAGAACTAGGTCCTCTAACTTAAACGGTCCTAGCCCTGACAAGAAAGGAAGAGAAGGAACGCACAACAAGAAAGTCCTCTAATAAAAAATGGGCAAAGGTTAAATAGAGGACTAGGTCCCCTAACTTAAACGGGCCTAGCCCTAAGCAATAGCTATCTAAATTAACGAGCTATGAAAAATACACAGAAGAAATCTAATACAAAGAATGGTCTACTAATATTATAGTACAAGTCCTGTAAAGCTAAAACACTACTATCTAGATTCTAGATCAACAATAGAGCTGACAAAAGTTCAATCAGTAAATTAACAGTAACAATTCTTTAAACTAGAGAACTATCTAAGTAAAAGCTACCACTATGGGATACACAAGAAAATACAGGCCTGCGAAAAAAAAAACGGCGGCCAAACAGCGAAAAACTATGTAATAATAATTATACAATACCTAAGAGAACTACCTATAATAACTACTACTATATTCTAATCATGAAAAGCTAACTAGTTATGAAAAAACAGTAAGAAATACTTGAAAAAAGAACAAACTTAGCCACTGCCAAGAATAGCACTTCTGAACTCGTAAAGTAGCAAATGAGATCTGAGGAGTCATACCACTGTATGATGGGATACCTACCTTGCCATGAGCCAATTTAGAGAATTCGAGCTTCTGTAATCGGCCGAGTTGGAGCCGATGGCCGGCTCTGAACCCACATAGTAAGAATGAAGGCGAGATAGGACAATGTAACATCATTCGTTTACCAGGATTGTCTGGCTGGACAACTAGTGTCTACTTTCAGCGGAGTCCTGGGGAGAAAAGCTCCACACAGTTACAGAGTACAAACAATGTAAAATAAATTTAAAATAAATGACACTCAACGTGACAAAGTTTAGGCTACATATAGAAAAGTTAACAAGCTAATAATACAGAGATAAAGTACAGTCGTGTGATCTTACATTGCAGTCTTAATGGTAGCATTTAGCACGGAGCAGCCACTTTCAGTAAGTGGATTTGGGAACTTAAGTGGAGAGTGACCCAAGTTTCAAACGTGTCCCCCTGTTGTAAGAAAGTCCGTCTATATTGTACAGCTGATAAATAAAGTGAGTGTGTCTAGATCTAACGATGTCATTATCCCCCCTTACTCAGCCCTCATTAGGCTAATCATTCAGTAAAATGCTCCCTTCAGCATGCAACTGTCCAGATATATTTGCAACAATTGGAATGCCCACATAAATACTTTACTAAAAGGATACAAGACCTAAACACCTAAACAATATGTCCTACATGGACCAACTCAAAGCCTCATCACCATACTCAGCATCCTACAGACTGCTAAGAGGTGACCTGTGCCTAGCATATAAGGCATCCTCCAACCCAGTACTGTTAGATTTACTGTATATCAGCAAGTCAAATGGCATTAGAAATACTTGGTCAAGCATCTAAACCTCTCCTACAACATCAGCAGAATGGTTTGGAGGGACAAACATCTCGCAAAAGATACCACTGCTCTGGAACAGACTCTCATCCCTGATCACACTTGAGTGCAACTTACATTGATGGATGGGAAACAGAAAATTTACCCCAGGACTGTCCCCAGTACTACTACTGGACAGGAGCAACAGCTAAATGCTTTATCCCATGCACGGGGCCCCCTAAAATTATCTATGGTATGACGCCAGTTATTATCATTAGAGGTAATATATAATTATCGACCATGGGATGGGTAAGGCCAGTCTCTAACCAAATGAGAAAGGTTAATTCAAGCACCAAAAGGGAAATTGGCTAGGCTTATAATGGCCCAGAAGGCCAGCTAGCTTAATACTTACTTAAGAACCAGATAACAGTGCAACTACAGCAGCAAGCAAAATGTAACTACACTATAATGTAAACTAAAACTGAATGTTTTACCTGCAGACCAGCACTTCCTGGGGAATAGCCATCATTAAGTACTGCTATGTATACAGTCATGGCACTTTTTTTTTGTCACACACTTTTAATTCTCTGTAACTAGGTCATGACAGAAAATGAGCCACAGTGGTCCAGTTCTCCTACCTGCAAAAATAGAATACAATAACATAATAAATAAGTAAACACTAAATGTTTGAAATTCATATTGGATGCCCCCTTTAACTCACCTTGATGAGTAGGAACTGCTTTCATGCTTACTTCATAAAGGCCTCCATCCATTAGTGCCATTAAGAAATCTACCATGAAACTGCTGTAATCTGGCAGTTCTAACCAACAATGTCTGCCATAGATGGATGGCAAGGTACTGTCCATTTCTTCCTATCTTCTTACTCTCTGACAGGAATGTCCTGGATGACAAAGTATGATATTTCAGATGCCAATACCAAATGGTGAAAGCTATGAATCAGTGAGCTACTGCAGCCCCATTTCACTCCTCCTGCAACTTGTACAGATTTGTGATACAGTGGTTGTCAATTTCCTTCCCCCAATACTTGCACCCATATTGCTTGCTATCAAACAACTATCATGTTTTTAGGCCTGGCTCTGGCATTTCTGCTACAAACACAAGCTCCACTAATAGCACTACTACAGTCAAGGATGCAGGTCTAGCTGCTGACACTGCCTGTGGACTGTTAATGATTTCAGAACTTTTACAACACCTACTGCTCCTGGAGAAGCTCTGTTGCACAAGTCATGCAGAAGTCTGTATCAGGCTTGCTCCAGAACTATCTTGAGATAAGTGTTCCAGTTCAAACTGAGGAACTCATGCCAAGATAATCTTAGAGATCCATCAGGACTTGGTATCTGGCTCTCTAATGCACACCCTTTTTATGAAAAACATGACCAATGACATTATACAGTTATCTGGCTAGCTCCTTACAAACTGTATGCATTTCTTATGGTCCTCTGCTTAATTGGAAGAAATGGAAAATGTATTCATTGACAACTTGGGTCAGGTACACCACTGATGTGATGCCTACATACTATACGTGAACACAGACAAACCTAATGTTATATGATTTGGTATGTCTACTTGACACAGATTCAGACCACAAGGCAAATGATAAGGTTTTAAGCCAGAAGGAACCAGCCTTGAAACTGGACCCTATATCTCAGTATTCTTAACTCCAGATTTACAGCAGCAAGACTTTCAAGGCTCATGCTGAACAAATCTTTTCCATCACCACCCCAATCCCCCCAACCCCCCTCCCCCAGCCCAGCTTGGCCCTCCAGTCATTTTCCCTATGGCTATAGTTTCTGCTCACTTCCTCAATCCCCCAACTGTTTCTACCAAGTAGAACCCAAATCTTCTCGGGTAGTCAACCTGCAGTAGTCTCTTGTAATGCATGAGAAGCAAAGACTCTCACAGGAAGACAAAAGACGTGGTAAAGGCAGTCTTCCTCTGCACAGTGACCAGTCAACAGTCACTTCCCCTATTCCACCTCTCAGCTTGCTGACATAAAGCTGTTAGGCTGGTCAGGCAATGGAGAATGGCCTAAGGATGCAACTACCCAGGCACTTATAGCAGCTTGCAAACTAACTCTCTCATACACCCAGTCTAGCAATCATTCTCATTTGAGCTCTGAAGCTCACCTGAGCTCAAATTATCTCCAACCAGCAAGCTTCATTCTTCCCAAGGCATATATGCCCATTCTCTCTGTCTGCACCAACAAGCACCTAAGCTACCAGTCAAGCATACTGTAGATCACCTAGGCCAAAATAAGGACTTTATCCTGCTATGTCACCAGTGCAGGTCCCTGACCAAATCTTGTGCAACCAGTAACAGCTGGACACTTCTTAGAGAATTACACATATCTGGGCCTGCAGCCAAGGAAAGCAAATTGTCAGAGTTTCATGATCCCACAAATATAGGAAGACATCTTTCTGAAGGCCAAGGTTTTTGGCATGATTCATATAGGGCCGAAGTTGCTTTCAAACAAGGGTCAATATTCATTTTCTCTAACATCTTACTGAATGCATTAACAAGAATATCTTTTGATCAGAGAAAAAGGTGATTGGTACTGGATGTTCTCTTTTACAAGATGATACTCCAGAACACCTTAGCTAAGGTTTCCAAAAAAGGGAAATTCAAATTAAGCCACTGGGGGCTAGCAGTATAAATGATTTACCAAAAGTAACTTCAACAAAAGTACCATATATGTACCCCATCAAAGAAACAGTACCCAAGAAACACGAGGGACCAAACTGTACAGGGTATGATTTGCTCAGTAACTTTTTTGTTGCCCTAAGTAACTTATTCCTAATGATCTTAAACATTGTAATGCACGAACATTACATAAACTAATTGATCCTCTGTTTGCCTGTCTACCACAAGACCTGGCTCCTGTTTGAAAAGGGTGCATATGATTCAGTGTTCATAACTGATTGGTAAGTATATAGATAGTAACAGTGGCAAACTATATAACAGATCTGCAAATGAGGATAAGGGCTTATGTAACTGCCAGAGATAAAATTCATAATTTAACTTCACCTCTATCAGTATGCTTGATTTTCCACACCTTGACTTCAAGAGCAGAAATTTTGCCTCACAGATATACACTTACCTTTGTGAAGCATTTATAATGTTAAAGCAAATCTAATTCTCTAGGATACCAAAACAAACCACCAAACCGAGGACAGCCCTGTCCAAAGCAACCCTGTGTGCAACAATTCTGCAATAAAATATTGGTGACATGGTGGCATCTCAAATGATTCCCTTTAAAAGTGGCCTTTATTTGTTCATTCATTTGATAACTAGGTGGCTTAAATGATCCTTTAAATCCTTGAGCCTGGGCAAAAGCAGCAAAGACATAATACAGGGCAAACAATATACAGATATCCCACAACACTGCTGTGCACATTTACATGGCAAAAGTACATCAGTGCAAAGAGCTAGAGTAAAACAGTGCAAAAAGTGCAAAAAATTATTTGCATAAATGCAACCTGTTTTAAAATCTGGCTAGATAAGGACCAAGACTAAGAGAAAGCAAGTTAGAGACCACAGTTCTTGGACAACTGATGCATTTTTTTTTTTTTTGCACTGGAGGGCTTCTACACCATCCAGGCTAGAAAATCTGGAAATACATTAAAATTTATCTGCGATACTAAACCCATTTCTTAAGTCCTTGCTGAAAAACAGCAAGATCAGCATGCTTTTGCAGACCTGTCTGTGCTATTCTTTTATACATTTACAAACCAGCTTAGCCCAAGCCCACTGGACACAAGTGTTCCTTTTCAGGGGCGATCCTGGAAGACTGTTTCTTCGAAGGAGTTGCTCAGTCATAAACTAGAAAAATGGAGTTGGAAAGAATCGAGCCTCACACCCTGAGCTGTAGGAAGCTGCTCATTAACACCTCAGAGCCTTAATCCACTTCACTAATTGCCAGACTTGAGTGTTCCAAAGTGCAGAAGAAAGTGCTGTGATACCCAATTCTAAGGACTTTCAGGAAAAGGCGTCATAATAAGCTTAATTCCCCACTGATTTCTCTCTGGTACTGGTCTACGAAGTAAAAGGCATGACTTTTTACTTATGCATAATGTTAAAATCTGGCTTTCAGGCACAGCAAACAAGCCCACTTTGTTCAGGACAGTGCAGTTCTCTAAGTAAATGGAGACCAAAAGTGTAAAGTAGCTAACTTGTTGTTAAAAGACCACAGCAGCAAGAAGTACATCACAATATGTCAATGGCAGCCAACAATACAACACTCCTGACTGCCTGCCTTGGTTTCCATGTGATCAGGAAAACCGGATATGATAAACAAGACTTCAGTTCCTAAATCACTTTTAAGATAATGGTTTATGAACAGTAGATAAGACGGATCTAATTTAAGGCTGGAACTGTCTCCAGATGAGACAGACATATAGCTCAAACTCTACCCAAGCCTCAGGAACAGGGTTTGAGTTCAGCACACATAGCAAATAACTTTGCTTTGGTATTTATCTTCTTCCAGTGCCAAATAAACCTGAGTAAATGCTAGTAAGAACACATCAAAACAAAAACCAGCATGTGAATGTGCAGCCACCATGTAGTGACTTGTAAACAGCAAAAACAGGGCTCATGTAGTGCCGAACTGCCCGAGGAGTCCAATATTGTTTAAAACCAGATAACAGTAATTCACGTAACATGCAACAGTCACAGTACAAACAATAAGTAAATACTTGAAGATGTACTTGAAAAATAGATCGCTAAACCACCAGGAAATACTTTGAAGCATAATATTTAAACTTTAATCTGCTATGCATAAAATAAAAAAACAGTTAAGCCCTTTCATCCTTTGACATAGTGGACTTCATCAGAACTGTTATAGATAAAAGCCATCCTCTATTAAATACACAAAAAGTCACATGGAAAACTCATCAATTAGTTTAAACGGCAAACCAGTTAAAAATTAAAACAAAATGAACCACCACTTTTAACATTTAAAGTTGCTCAGTTATGATTTTATTTAGATATTACTCTTAACCATAAGTATACTTTATTATGAACACATTCATTTTTATTTATCATGTTTTATCAGATTGCAGGATATTTTCACAGTGCATATACTTTTTAAACATTTTAAAATATTTTTTTATATCTGTGATTCTTTTGCTTCAATTTTAACAACACGAGAAACAAGGGGGATAGAGGGAGGGAATGGCTACTGCAGCAGTGGTAATTCGAAAAACCTACTGTTATAGTATGTTCTTCATACTGATCACTACTGCAGTAGCCTTAGCTATATGGGTATATTACCCTGGCTTACTACATTTGGGAAGTGGAAGGGGTAGGGTCCAGGAGCCCCTGTAGAATGGTCCTAGTAAAGCCTGATCTAGACCTAGAGAAGGAATCAAACTTGTAATGCCTTGTAAACATATGTAGAGTGGACCAAATTGCTTCTAGTAGAATACTTCTAGAATCCAACCCCTTTCAAAAAGCCATAGAAGTCAAGGCCCTAGTAGAGTGAGCCTTGACCATGCCTGGAATAGTTTTGTTGTGGTACGTCTGAGACAACCATTTCTTCTTCTTACCTCCTCAAGAAATGAATAAATGATCCGAAGATCTGAAAAATGTATTTCTGTTAATATAGTACCCGAGTTGTCTGCAGACATTCAACGTATGGAGTATCCTTTCTTTCACATTTTTTAGTTCAGGAAAAAAAAACAGACGTATGGACAATTTGGCATAAAGAAAGCTCTGATACCACTTTAGGAATAAAATAAGAATTAGTTCTCAAAGAAAACCTGTCTCTGTGAAAAATGAGATAGGGCTGACACACCATAAGACACTGCAACTCAGATATTCTTCTTGCGGAGGTCAGAGCAATCAGTAAAACAGTTTTCCATGTTAAGAAAATTAAGTCAGCCAGTTTAGCTGGTTCATATGTATCAAGTGTTAGCTTCTGTAACACAAAATTAAGATCCCAAGCACAGACCACCATTTTTTTGGAGGCCTCTTATGCAAAACCCCTTTCAAAAACATTTTGACATGGGAATGCATTGAAAGAGGAGTATCCATGAGCAAACATGCTGAAATGGCCAATAAATAAACTTTGAGAGAGGAGTAAGAAAGGGCATAGGACTGTAACTAACACAAGTATTGTAAAAAAACAGAGAACTAGTCCTGAATGTGTGCTGGTTATGTTGTTGGCACCAACTAGAAAACCTTTTTCCATTTATTAATATATAATTTATAGCAGTGGGCTTTCTTGCCTCCATTAGTACCTGCATGTCCTCAGTAAATAGATGCCTGAAAGGAATCAAGACCTTGTCATCCAAGCTGTCAGCTGAAGTTGATTGGGGTCAGGGTGTATCAAACACCCCTGATCTTATGTGAGTAGATTCATTCTATTAGGAAGCTTGTGGTACTTACCTATGGCCTTTTGCAAAAGAAGGAAGAACCATTGCTGCTCTGGCCAAAAGGGAGTCACCACGATGATTTTGGGAGATTCTTTCTGAGTCTTGAGAAGTACCCTGGATATCAGTGGAAAAGCATGCAGGAAAAATCCTTTCACTGGAAATGAAAAGGCATCTGTCTTCCAGGCCTTCTTGCATGCAATCCTGAGGCAGACTTTTGCCAGCTGACTGTTTAGAGAGGAGGCAAACAGGTCTACCTGAGGAACTCCCTACAGATGGATCAAATCTTAGAAGACCCCATGATATAGTTTCCATTTGTGAGGGTCTCCCCTCATCCTGCTCAGCTTGTTAGCCACACAATTGCAATGACAGAATGTAGGATACCTGTAGAGTGAAACTGTGCTGTGAAGCTATATCCCAAGCTAACATGGCTAGTCTGCAAAGGGGGTATGACCTAGTTCCCCCTTAATTGTTGATATACCATTGGTATTACCTGTAACAACATGAAGAAGTCCAGGGGCCCAAAGATGATTCAGAGAGTTGAGTGCCTTGATTAGGGCAAGCATTTCACACCTTGCACTTTTATCCCTCCTGAAACTGCTCCCCAAGCAAAGTCCGAGGTGTCTGTGGTGACTGACTGCTTTCTAGCAGACAAGGAGAACAGGAGATCTGGATTTTGAGAAATTTGCTGTCTCCACCAAGTGATTTCTTTTCTGAAAAACCCCGGCACTGGCCTTTTGAAAAGCAAAGGATTTTGGTGCTGGGGCCAAAGAGACTTCAGATACCACTGTATCTTTATCATGTGGAGTCTTTCCAGGAGTATCAAGAGATTCATATATGCCATGAGACCCAAATTCCTGAGGTACTCCCTTGCAGTGACTGAAGACTGAGTGTAAAAAGTACAGTTGTGTACACTTACCATAAATTTAGATGTTCGAGTGTATTCACTGTTGCAGTCATCACATTCGGGTTATCCCTGCCAGGGTAGCCCTCGACCGGCCCGAATACCAGAGGCTTAGTATTTCTGCGTCGGTCACTGTCACTTCAGGACTGACATCAGGTCTTCAGTAGTATAAAGTAAGACAGCCGACACCATTACATCAGTTTTTCTTGCCCTAACCTGTCAGGAGCCCCCAAGTAGGAACCTGGTTCTGGTGGAAGAACCCCACCAGTAGAAAGTATATACCAATATGTCCCTTGTAAGGAAACAGAAGAAAAAAGGGGGATGGAGGGAGGAACACCAGGACTACAACAGTGAATACACTCGAACATCTACATTTACGGTAAGTGTACACAACTGTACTATGTTATTCGTGTTTCACTGTTGCAGTCATCACATGTGGGTTGATTCCTAAAGCTGAGGAAATGGGTGGAGGCAGTCAAGGAAACTAGGGGCTGGCTAGGATGCCCTGCAAGACTGCAGAGGCAAACCCTGCCCTGGATTTGGAGAAGAGAAGCAGGTGGTAATGTTTGGTAAAAGTGTGAACAGATGTCCAGGTGGCAGCCTCCAGGATGTCCCTGGTGGGGACTCCTCTGAGGAAAGCTGCAGAGGTGGAGGCTGTTCTGGTGGAGTGAGTCCTGACCTCTTGGGGGGAGGCTTTCTGTGTTGTTTGTAGCAGAAATGGATGCAGTGTGCTATCCATTTGAAAATGGTTTGTTTGCAGATGGCTTTGCCTTCTCCCCCTGTAGCAAAGCTAACCAGCAATTGATCAGACTTTCTGAAGGATTTAGTCCTGTCTAGACAGAACCTAAGCTGTCTGTGCACATCTAGAGAGTGCAGGATCCTTTCCCCCTTGTTCTGGGAATTAGGAAAAAAGGTGGGCAAATGAATGGATTGTCTGATAGCCACACTGGACACCACCTTGAACACAAAGGATGCGTTAGTCCTGAGGGATACCCTGTCAGCATGGAAGATGATGAAAGGTTCCACAGCCATGAGTGCTCAAGCCTCGGAGTCTCATCTGGCTGAAGTGATGGCCAGAAGGAAAGCTGTATTCCAGGAGAGAAATTTTAGCTCTGCAGAAGAAGCTGGTTCGAAGGGGGGCAGGGTGAGCTTTTACAACACAAAGTTAAGGTCCCAGGCTGGGGTTAGTGCTCTTCTGGGTGGCCTCAAGTTACTAGCCCCTCTTAGGAACTGTTTGATCATGGGGTGTGAGAAAAGGGCTGCTCAGTGGGAAAATGAGCAGAGATAGCAGAGGCATGAATTTTAATAGAGGAAAAAGAGAGGCCACTCTGTCGTAGGTCAGCTAAGTAATCCAGGATGAGAGGGAGAGCTGTGTCGTATTGGCTCCCTTGGCCTGAAACCAGGTGATTTGTCAGCATAACACTTTCTAGTGCTAAGGCATCTCCCCTCACGTATAACATCTAGAACCTGTTTACTGAAGTTGGCAGATTGGTTCGGGGTTAGGGAATAAGCCAAGCTGCCAAATTGAGTGTCTGCAATTGGGGATGCATGAAGTCCCCTTCCCTCTGGGTCAGGAGGTTTGGAATCTGAGGAAGATGCCATGATGGCAGTGGGGACAGGCTGCGCAGCAAGGGGTACCAGTGCTGGCGAGGCCAGTGTGGAACTATAAGAATTGTCCTTGGTTTTTCCTCCTTTATTTTGAGCAGTGCCCTGGGGATGAGAGGTAGGAGAGGAAAGGCATAAACCGAAAGACTGACCCAGGGAAAGGATAGGGCATCCACTTTCCAAGTCATGCAGTGATGCTCCCTGGTGCAGAATTTGCTGAGCTGATGGTTGGTGTGGCAAGCAAAGAGGTCGACCTTCGGGGTGCCCCATTTCTGAGTTATTAGAGTGAAGCTTCTTCTGTTGAGCTGCCACTCATGTGGGTCCAGAATATTTCTCCTTAATTGGTCTGCCAGAGAGTTGAGAGGACCTGGCAGGAATTGTGCTAACAGTTGGAGTTGCATGGCATAGGCTGTGTGCCAAAGGGTCATGTCCAGCCTGCATAGAGGGTAGGAGTGAGTCCCTCCTTGCTTGTTGATATGCCACATTACAGTGGTGTTGTCTGTTTTGATCAGGAGAGCCCCTGGGGAGAGAAGGGGCTTGAAAACTAACAAGGTGTACTAGACAGCCATCATCTCTTTTTGGTTGATGTGCAGAGGGATTTGCTGTGGTCTCCATTAGCCCTGTATGCACCTGCCATTCAGGTGTGCGTCCCAGTCATAGTCTGATGCATCTGTGGTGAGGGTCTGGGCAGCGGGGGGTGGTGAGAAAGGTAGTTCCTTGTTGTGGGAGCATGATGTTGCCCACCAAATAAAATCTTTTCTGAGGCAAGGAATTATAGGTATGAGTCTCCAGGTCTTGAGAGAGTTGACACCAAAGGCTTTTTGGGTACCACTGAAGTATCCTCATATTCAGTCTGGCAACAGCTTAAATATAAACCCCTATGTCACTAGATGGGTTGCAAACTGGCTCAAGGACAGAACCCACATGGTTAGAATTGCTGGAGCCATGTCAGACTCCAAACCAGTTACAAGTGGCGTCCCACAAGGCTCAGTCCTGGGACCTCTCTTGTTCGGTATATATTTCTCGGAGGTACAGGCTAACACGGAAGGACTGTGGCTGACCAAGTTCGCAGATGACTGCAAACTGGGCGCCATAATAGACTCTTCAGCCGACAAAAGCATCCTACAAAAGGGCCTCACAGAAACAGACAACTGGTGCCAGAGCCATGGCCTCAAGCTAAACTCCAAAAAGTGTATAGTCATCCCCTTTGGCAAAAACAAAGTGCCCACAAATTACCACATAGGTGGTAATCCATTAAGTACGGAAGAAGTAATTAGGGACCTGGGGACCCAAGTTGATAGCAATCTCTCATTTGACAACCACGTGGCCAAAGTGGTTAGAAAAACATTTTATATAGCCCACCTAATCATGAAGGGATTCACATCTAGATCAGGGAGGTCATCGTGCCTCTTTACTCATCCCTCATCAGGCCCATAATTGAGTACAATGCCCCTTTTGGGATGTACCTTACCATACACCTGCAGCAACTGGAAAGACCCCAAAAGTACCTCACCAAGAGGATCAAAGGGCTCAAACAGATGCCATATGCTGCCCGGTTAAAGAAACTCCAGCTCTACTCAGTGGCATACCGCCTGCTCAGAGGCGATCTGTGCCTGATGTATAAAGCCATGTCCAACCCGGAA
The DNA here is from genome assembly GCF_019279795.1 of Protopterus annectens. Classification (NCBI taxonomy): domain Eukaryota; kingdom Metazoa; phylum Chordata; order Ceratodontiformes; family Protopteridae; genus Protopterus; species Protopterus annectens. The sequence goes on from NC_056744.1 coordinate 977,888,521, forward strand.
TTAATGGACATGCTGCACCTCAGAAAATCCAAATCCCATCGAGCTACGCGCTCGAGAGACTTGAATCTCAGCACTGAAATAAATAGGACATGCTGGAGGGACAGATTCATAACCCAGAGGCTCCCTTCACTCTGGAATAAAATCCCAGTCCAGGTTAGGCAGAGTTCCTCATTGACTCTCTTCAAGAGGAATCTTGATGAGTGGATGGGAGATCGTAGGTTTACCCCGGGTATCACTTCTGTGTCACTGTTAGACGGAGGCACAGTATACTAACCTCGAAAAAGGGCATAGCAAAATTCATTTAAAATGGGTGGCGAAAGCCAAACACACTCTGGCTAGGCTTATAAATGCCCTAGGGCAGATAACCTAGTATGAACCTATGAACCTATATGGAATGAGTAGTATGCAAGATGCCAAGAACCCCAGAGCTTGCAGGATCTTCCTTGCAGATAGCTGGGGTCTGGTGGCTAGTTGATAAAAGTAGACTGTCAGAAAAATTTGCTTTTCTGGTGTAACGAGTGCCATCTAGGATGCTGTGTCCAGGCTTACTCCCAGGAATATAATCCTTTGGGTGGGCACCTGTTTGCATTTATTTTCGTTGATCGTGTACCCTAGGGAGGTCAGTAGGGACTTTACAAAGGCCAGGTGCATGAGCAGCTTTTCCTGGCTGTCTGCCTGAATTAGGCAGTCTTCTATGTATGGGTAAATCTAGATATTCCTTTGTCTGCGAAAGGCAATGGCCGGAGCCAGACATTTTGTAAAAACTCTGGGAGCAGTAGATAAGCCAAACGGAAGCGCAGAGAACTGAAAGTGCTGAGATCCTGCCCTGAAACCGAGATATTTCCTGCATGATTCCCTGCTAGGAATGTGGAGGTAGGCCTCTTTTAGATCTAGGGTGGCTAGCCAAGTGTCCTTGGACAGCATAGGTAGCAGCTGCTGGAGGGTGAGCATTTTGAATTTTGGGATCACCAGGGAGGTGTTTAGACTGGATAAATCGAGGATGGTGTGCCAGGTGCCCTCTTTTCTGGGTACCAGAAAATGTCTGGATTAGAAACCTTGGCTTCTCTGTTCTGCAGGAATGTGCTCTACTGCCCTCATAGAGAGCAGGGAAATTACTTGCTTTAACGCCTCTGCCCACTGGTTTGGAGATAGATCTGGGAATCCTTTTGGGGTAGGAAGGGTGTGGAAAGAAAATTTGTATCCCTGGGACACTATGTTGAGAACCCAGCGGTCGTTGGTAATGGTGGCCCAGGTGCTTGCGTGAAAGGAGAGTTTTTCTCCTAGGGGTAAGTGAAGGTGGGCAAAGGGAGGGGATGGGGGAGGTGAGTCATTGTGAGTTTTTACCATAAGGGGGTGGCTTAGAACTCCCTGGTTTTGAAGTGGAGGTAGTCCACTGCTTAGATCTCTGCATTCCATGTGGCTGCTGTCTGGGGGGGGGTCTGGTTCCCCGGGGTCTGAGCTGGACTGGCTTAGTGGGAGCAGGAAAGGACCAGTGCTTGGTGGGACAATGCCTGCTGAACCTGGGTGGCTGGACCTGTAAGAAATCCTTAACTGTCTGCACAGATTTTGCTTTTTCTTCTATCTTTTTTAAGACCTCTTCTGCCTTAGTGCCAAATACGTTGTCTTTGTGCAAGGGGGCATCCAACAATTTAGATTTGACATGGTCTGGCAAGGGCTGTTCCTTAAGCCATGCATGCCTTCGAATAAGAGATCCAGTGACTGCTGCCCTGCAAGAAGCTTCTAGGGCGTCAAAACCACAGTGCAAGGTGTGCTTAGTTACTTGACTTGCAGAATGCATTAACTCTTGTAACTCTTTACATTCTGCGCAAGCAGGAAAGGAAGACATTTTTTGTTTGAGGAGTTCCAGGGTATGTTGCTGAAATTTTAGCACATGGAACTGACAGTTTAGTGCCCTGATAGCAAGAGTAGCTGAGGTGTATACTTTGTGCTCAGGAATCCCTATCTGAGGGGGTGGGATTCTTAGCAGAGGATGCTTTAATCCATTTAGGCCCTCAGTGTCAGCAGTACAATTTTTAAAAAGAAATTTGTGAGAGTCAGGGACTCAATAGTACCTGTCTGGTTTTCTGGGTGCAGGAGGGAGGGTGTCAAGAGTCAAGCTAGATTCCAGTAAAACATCCTCCACAACATCCAGGACTGGGGGGATGGCCAAGGGTCTGTGCTGTGGAAGATCTAAGAATTCCCTGAGTCTCTTTTTAGACTGATGGTAATCCTGACTCTCCCATTGGAAATGCTTCCTTAAGGTATGAAGGGTTTCCCCAAAGGAAAAATCCTCTGGGGGAGAGGCGGAAGGGATGGAATCCTCTGCATCAGAATCCTAAGTAGAGAGGGGTTGCATGTCTTCATATTCAGATGCATCAGAATCATCTGACTTTTGTTCAGACAAAACTACAGGGGACAGATCTCTTTTCCTTTTGGAGGGGGTAGCTAGGCTTCCCCTGATCAGCATGATAAGGTCTTCCATCATTTTAAGCATCTGAGACTGAGGTAAGGAAGCAGGTGCCTGAGATTGGTCGTCGGTTTCTTGGTTCGTACCCTGGGCCTAAGAAATCCGGTCGTGTTTGAAAGAACGGTAGTCACTAAAGAAGACTTCGGCTTGTGTCGAGAATCGGTAGTGTGAAGGACTTCCTCAGAAGCTGGTGCCTACTCAGTGGCTCTGGACTGCATCCAAGGTAGAGATGACCGCAGGATCCTTAGTCGAAGAAGAGTTTTGCGGCATACCGGACTCCAAAAGGGTCTCAGTAGCGGCCTGCGAATCCACAGAAGTGGGCATCAGAGGCTGTGAAAGTGCCTCACTCAGGAGCAGAGAACTGACAACTAGCTTAACGGAAGCGTTGTCGGTAGGTTTGGACCTGTGCAGTCTGTCTCTGTCTTTATCTTTATGTTTTTTTGGAAGATCTGCTGTCAGATGGCTTACCGAAGCCATATCAGAGTTCAAGGACTGTAAGTGAAAATACCTAGCTACAATAAGGGCCTGCCGACGGACAGTTCTGGCGTTGAAGAAAGCACAGAAGCAACAGCAGGGGGCGTCGTAGTCTGGGCCTAAACAAGTGATGCAGTAAGAATGAAAGTCTCGGTGTGGTATTTGCTTTCCACAGGCGAGACAATTGTTAACTTTTTCTGACATCGGTTAGTGGACAAGCCTGCAATGTGCAGTAACTGGAACACTCTTGGTGCAGTTGATAATCCAAAGGGTACAGCAGAGAACTGATAATGTGATCCAGATATACAAAACCTTAAGAAACTCCTGAAGTCTGGATGAGTAAGGATGCAATGATAACCATCTTTTAAATTTAGTGTTATCAGGAAACTTAAATGATTAAGAAGTAGTAACAGGTTGTGAAGTGACAGCATTTTGAACTTGAGTACTATCACAAACAGGTTTAGGAAAGAAAAGAGCCAGAACTGGTCTCCAAGCATCTTCTTTCTTTGGCAATAAAAACCTTTCCCAGCTTGAGAAAAAGGAACTTGTTCTATCACTCCCTCAGACAGCACATGCTAAAGGACAGTGGGATAGAGAAGAGTCTGGTCTGGTGGTAGAGGAATACTCCCTGGAGTGTTTCCTCCCGCTGCAATTTGTAACCTTGATGAATGAATGTCAAAACCCATTTGTCTGAAACTATCTGTTGCCAAAGACAAAAGTAGAGATTCAGACTTTTTGGAAGTGAAACGAGGCTGTCAGGTTGGAATTTGTGCATGTGTGTGTGTGTGTGGGGGGGGGGGGGTTAAACAGTCATTCTACATTGTTGTGCTATCCTCTGTTTTTGGGAGTTCCTGCATTCTTTTTGGAACCTCATGCCATTTCTTCTTCAACGTCTACTTACCAACATTTTACAGAGACTGCATATTTTTTTTTTGCTGAAACTGGATGAACGGTAAGAGAATCCCGTAGAAAATTTGGAAAAGGCAGGCTGAAAAATCTTCCCTGCATTAATTTATCCCCTTCATCACCTGTTTTGATAACCTCCGTAGCAAAGGAATTAAAGCTAAATCTCAAACCAATGTGACATCTCATTTTTTACATCATCAAGGAGGTTTTGAAAATGCGGCTAGCCAAACCTTTTCAAAACAGTGCCCTCGAAGAAGTGTCAATCGAGTCATATGCACTGCAAACAATGAGTTGTGACCTGTGAAATGGAAGAAACTAAATTATTTAAAGCAGATTTTTCCTCACAAGAAGAATTTCTGACAAAACATTCCTCATACTTTCACAAGTTAGAATATACTTTAACATAATAGTCTGACAATTCAAAATTCTCAAAATCAGAGTTATAAAAGTATACACTTTTTCCCCATACTTATCAAGAATCTTCCCATCCTTGTCGACAAGAAAAATGAGCCAGCAGTGTTATTAATTGCACCAGCAGCTTTCCCAGGTATGGACACAACATTCTGACCAAACAGGAAAGTCTTCCCTGTTCCCATTCCCAGAACCATCAAGAATGCCTGTCCCTTGCTCAATTATGGGGACCCAAACAGCCACAGAGAATGTGGCTAACCCCCAGTCCATACTGGCTGTACATGCTACACTACATGCAGAGTAAAAGATAAGTGGTTTGAGTGACAAGCTATGGCCGCAGCAAAGTCACACACCTGTGGCTGAGGCAAACTGCTAGCCTTCGGTGGTGGTAAAGGTTGTTTGTTCTATGGACAAGCCAAAAATGGTGCCTCTTTCTTGTGGAAAACAAGCTGCAACACCCTTTAAAATTTTAAATCATTTTTTTCACATAAAAAAAAACAATAGAAAGTGCTTTAAAACACTTTGTCAGCCCCAAAATTAAAACAATTTTTCTGTGGAGAAACTCTGTTTATCAATTACTTTAAACAACTTTTAAACTGACAGAAAAAAAATGAGTTCATGTTTAAAAGTGCAGTTAAGTCTCATGACAGTCCATTAAAACACAAAATCCTAGCTTAAAAATAGTGTCCTTAATCAGGAAAGTAGAATAAAGTTAATTTTTAAATGTGGAAGTTTTTTTCTTAAGGGAACTTATCTGCCTAGCAAATTAACTGCACAAGCCGACCACTGATCCCTGAAAGCCACAGAGGAGCACTCTCATAAATGACAGGAAAGCTATGAAGGGCTTGAAATCCAAACCTGCCTTTTCAGTCAGCTCATTTCGAGCTGACTGATGGTTTGGGCATGTGGAAGGTGCCTTAAAACTTTGGAAGATGGCTGGATATTATATTCTTTGCAGCATACAACCCACATAGCTAAGGCTACTAAAGGAGTGATCAATATGATGAACATCTACGTATTATGTTGTACTGCAGCGGAAAACAATACACTTTGTTGAAGGACATTTGTAATCATAAAAAAACCTATAATCAGGGCCTGGCTTACATTTCCTTTCTACTGCACCCTACATGTTTACATTCTCCACAGGCACAGTAAAACCATGTCATGAAGATTTAACACAACAATGCACTTCATACGACACGCATAACAAACAAAGTGCTTACAAAAGTTGTATAACATATCTAAAGATCGCAAAACAATTTTACAAAAACACAAATAAAAACTGCTAACTACTTATCTGGGGGTCAGTAGATTCTAAAGCCATATAAAGAAAGACCTACAATCCAAAAATTTTGTAAGGACATACAGGGAAAGGAACATGAGGCTGCGTCACATCTGACCACAAAAACACCTCACAAGTAAAGCCTATGGAATGTGAAATGTAGAAGGAATGAAGGAATATGTTGACATGTATTCAGTGTTTTTATTTCTTACTGTTGTATTACATGATGAAAAGCCTAAATGCCCATGTGTATCTGTTTACTGCTGAACAGATGGCACCAGCAAAACACTGTAAATTATTTTTCTCTCTGCCAGCCCCGCCAATATTTCCATGTCTATAATAATGACAGCTGTAGTATCCAATTACTCTATCCAACCCCCGTGACACCTCACAGAAGAGTTAATCTGCTAAGCACGTGTAGCCCTCCCAACACACTTCTTCCATTTGCATTCCCCATCACCAATTATCATATGCACTGGGCCTTTCTGCTAGTCCCACAGTTACAGACCCGTGTGCACAGACAGATAGCATGTCTCAGTTCTCCATGCCTCCTGTTGTGCCAGTATCCTCCTGTTTCATATCAATCATCCATTCAGTCTGAAGAAGCACCATCTGGTTGTTGCTTAATGGTCCATTTAGCATCAACGATTCAGTCAACAAGATAAAAAAAGTTGCTTTGTTTTAAAGCAGCAGTTCTAAACACCTTATTGTATGCCAAGGAAATTTCTAATGAATTTCTTGTTTCAATTAAAAAGCTAAGGTGCCCCTTGTGAAGTCATGAATCTAAGTGTGTGTACCTGCATCTCTCTCTCCTCTCTGCTGACTGACATCAGCATACTAAGTGGCATTAATGCAGAAAGCATAAGATGCCAAGTGTGCAGGCATGGCTGAATGGCATATTCAGTCAGAAAAATCACCTGTAGTTCTGCACTAAAATTCACAATGTCGCACCCTGTGGGAGGTAAACCGCAGAATAAACAGCAGCCCAAAATGTGCTGACAGGAAACCTAATTTTCTCACATCTGTACTTTATAAGGATAACTAGGTTATGATACCTACTGCCCTTCAAACAGCCTACATGTAGTCCATAGACTCCATACTGCTCTATGGATGCAGTGTTTTGTGTAGGCGTCATGGTCCTAAGCTGCTCAGTGGAACAGCTCTGGGAAACTGGTGCTACTGCTAAAGATATCCAGTCCTGGCACAATTACAACTGACAGCTTGACAGCACTCTTAAGCCGGGGACCTTGTTTGACACTTCCTGCCAAATGGCACTTATTCACCGCAGTTGACAGTCGAATCAAAATGGAAACACACAGTAAACAAATTACCCAGCCTTTGTTAGCTATGAAAAAATAGCAGATACTCCCCTAAGTTCATCAAATAACTTATTGTAAATGGTAACAAAATCAAGGGTCTGAGGGTATTAATTAGAAGAAAACTGCATTTTAAAGTAGATGCATTATTAGTTAAGAATACGGCCAGTCAAAGCTTAGGTCTGTTATTGAAATAATTTTCTTTTAGGGAACCCAGAATTATGACTGTGTTGTTTAAATCACTTGGTAAACTGATAATAGCATATAATTTCAGCTTTTGTTCATAGTCCATTAGTGAGGTTAATTTATTTAAGTGAAGTTCACTGATATTTTATCTGAGAATTTTCTATGCTGCATCAAAAGGAATATTCTAATTTAAAGCCTAACATTTAGATTCACAATGCATAAGTTATGTTTGGCCTTTAAACGACAAAGAAAAAGTTTTAATTACAGTTCTGAACCCTGCAGTTGTTTAAAAATACTAAAAGCCTTACACCTCAAAAGAAAAAAAAATGGATATATGAATAAGTTTAAAAACAGAAAGACTGACAGCATTAACTATTTACCAATAACTGAATAATACACATTGACACAATCAAGCATCAAATACTAAGATTTGCTTTAATAAAAGCCTAGATGACTGGGTATCTGTAAAATATTATAATATAAAGGCATATGTGTTTGTAGAGGACTTTAGAGCCTACAGATGCCTATAAACCTTATGATTACATTTAAAGAGATAAAAAAAACACTACAATGATACTGCATACATCATCTACACCACATCCAACACCTATTCATCCAAAATCGTATAACAATTATGTAAACTATATCATCCACCACTAAAACTGCACTCCAAAACCAACACCAAAAAACAGCCCAAGTATACACCAACCACAAACATACACCAAACTATTATTATATTACTGATTCAAACATTACCAGTTATACGCACACACTCAACCTACAAACCCTGCACACAAACACAAACAAGCACTACAACCATACTCATACACACAAAAAAAGATATATTTTATGTGTGGGTCTCTGTCGCCCCACCCATTTACTTACTTATACCAACTCCAAGGTTGCACAACTGAATTCGCCAAAAGCATACTATAATCGACATAACTAAAAACGACTATAGCATACATAGACAAACTATGATCTCAATGGGTTGCGTAAAGCAAACTTTCAATCAAAGTAAATGCTACCATACACTATATCAGTTACGATCAAAAACAAAATCACTGAACATCAAATATGTGAACACAGTCTAAATGCACAAAAAACTGACCACATACATAAACGAATCACAGAAAACTAAAATCCAAAAAAAAAATTCAAAACACAAAACATATAAAGCACTTATTTGTAGGGGAAGCAAGCCACCTTTACATTCCATATATGTGTGTTTGGGGGGGCTGTGCCTCCCACATCCCCTGTTAATTATGTATACGAATTGCAAGGTCACCCAACAACAGGAGAAAGACATATTCCCAATTCCCACTGTAGAGAAATCTCACACAGCTTCCCCTTCCAGACAGCAAACATCAAAACCATACTATAAATATAAAGCTTTATACAAACTAACTGAGCTGCTAAAATATACTATCTAATAAAAATATACCTACAGTAAATCCATCCATACATTATTTGGCAAACTTCAGTCACACAAAACTCCATTTGCACAATTTTCCATTCTCTCCTTTTCACAACCATGAACATAGGTTGATCTTTTGTACAGCTGATCAAATTGCTTGCATATATACAGACACACACACACACACACACACACACAGATATATATATTTTTATATATACATGTAAGTATGTGTGTATGTATATATATATATATATATATATATATATATATATATATATATGTAATGTATGCATACACATAATATATATGGATCTATATCAGTTGATCAAGTTTTCAGAAACTCAAAATTCATATCTGCGTGATGATATGATCGAATTTCCAAAAACTCAAACATTAAAAAAAAAACACAAAAATCTTTTTTATGTTTTTGTATGGAGGCAACCCCCCCCCCTGCACCCCCCCACACTCCCTGCAAATTATATATACCAACTCTGAGATCGTACTACATTGAGGAATATGGTAAATTTCCCAATCCTCAGTGTACCGTAATCTCCATTCAAAGCTTCGAGTTTTCGGAAATTAAATCGTATCTTCTTGTTGATATGAATTTCAAGTTTCTGAAAACTTAATCAACTGATAGGGATCCACACAAATACATATAATGTATGTATATAATACATATAATGTATGTATATGCACACACACACACACACACACACACACATATATATATATATATATATATATGTGTGTGTGTGTGTGTGTGTATGTGTGTGTGTACGTGCCTATGTATGTATATACACACACACACACACACACACACACACACACACACACACACACACACACACACATATTACCTTGAATGATTACTCAGTTTATTGATCATGTCTGCAGGTTCTATTTGGCAAATGTTTGCTTTATTACACATCTTTTTAGTGGCATGTTTGTTTTGCTGAAAAAGGTAAGTGTGAAGTTTATGTATGTATGCATGTCTGCTGGTAAGATTTGGAGTTAGGACTAGATGAGAGGATAGTTTGAGGGTGTTTATGTGGTTTGAAATGTGTTTATACAAGCATTTGCTTTTTAGGGCTAGAATTAGGGTTAGTTAGGTAATAGTTTTATTATAGTGCAAGTGTGTAATTGTGTGTTGTGTGTCTGTATCTTTATTAGGGGCACTATTAGGGAAAGAGTTTTTCTTAAGGTAATATGATGGTTAGTGTTGGAGTCAGCAGTCATGAGCAAGGTGATACAGGTTGTTAAAGCCCTCTTCTCTCAAAAATCATGTACTTCACATAAAAATACAAAAGCATGCACCCAAAAACTGCACCTGCATAAATCAATCTCCCAGAAATTAAAAAAATATGAGAATCAAAATTAGAAAATTAAAGTACTAAATTAAAGTAATAAACTCTCAACTGCAACCAGAAAACTGGCATTAGCAGCCAGGTTAGTTTGCTTTTATTTTTTTTGTATTTTGTATATTTTAAGTACTGTAGTTTGTTTTCTTTACCTTGTGTTTTACTTGCATTCTGCTTTAACAGCATATTAAAACTTCAAAAGAGACCACAGCTCTCTCTCTCTTCTGAGTCAGGCAGAATTTTTTTCCCGCCCTCCCACGCTGTCATAGTTGTCTTGTTAAATACCACTGTCTTCCTAGTTGCCTGCCTCTTATGTTAATCTGACCATATATCTCATTTCCTCTCTACTTTCATTGGCTTGTGTGAGTAATCACTAAATCAAAAACCCCTCCCCTTCAACTATTTAAATTTATTGGCCATCCTACTGTATTCCATAGTACCAGAATACAAAAGTGATCACCCCTTTCAACCCATCTTGCTGTTTTAGAAATAGTAACTCTCCACTAAACCTTAACTTTTTAAACAGGTAAAATTTAAGCTACCTACTTTCACATCTAACTTCTCTAGTGCACACTGCAGTGTGCATTTTTTTTATCTTACCTTTAAGCATCCCTTTGACTAGCACTTTCTCTAATACCTGCAGGAAAGCACTAGGAAGCCTTAAACTGATACAAGCACTCAACTCTCCTTGTTAATAAGGAGAAATTAATAGTAGGCACTAAACAGCCTATAATTGCAAAGTATCTTGCTAAGGTAAGACAAAACAGCTCCTGTACTTTACAAAAAAAAAAAAAAAAAAAAAAAAAAAAAAAAGCACCAAACGAAGCATGTCCAAGGGTCAGCTTCCAGTGATTTCTCCTATCCACCTGGTGAATCTGGGCATACTGGGGCAATGCAACAATTGCCTCATGTACACAGACAACCCTCTCCTCCTACCACCCAACACTACAACCTGTGAGAGATACACTTACATAGCCAAACTGGAAGCAAAGCTCTCTCCACCCAAGATTGTGCTAGACAGTCAAGAGGAGAAGGTTAACACCCGCACTACACCTCAAGCAACACATAGCCCTTCTAAACCTACATCACCAAAACCCACACATAGCAACACTAAATCCACATATGCGGAGGCTCTTAACTGTAACCTGCCCAAGCAACAAGGACCTCCAAAGCTGAAACGCAAACACCAATCACAACCAAAGTGTCACATAGCTCACAACACCAGTGTGCCACCCAGCAACAGCCCCTACGGCAAGACAATGTACCTAACACTTTAGTCATAGGTGATTCTATAGTCCGGCACACTGATGTCGCTCTCACCAGGTTGAACAAGGAGAAAATTACAGTCAGCTACCTGTCGGGTGCCAGGATCCGCCACATAATGCATGCACTCAAGTCACTCCACAACAAGTACAAATATGACTCTGTCATTGTCCATGTTGGAGTGAATGACTTGAGACATACCTCCCTGGACTACATGAAAAGAGACATGGAAGAGCTCTCGGATCATGTGGCCCAGGCAGGTATGACCATAGCCCTGAGTAGCATCCTGCATTCGCCCAGAATGATACCACAATATAAGGACAAAATGATTGACTTCAACAATTGGCTAAGCTTCTGGTGTCATTCAAAGGGGATCCAATATCTGTCTGCCTGGGATGACATGATTGACAGACCACGATGCTTTGCCAGAGATGGTCTGCACCTGTCGCCCCTGGGATTCAGGTTACTGGCTAAGGCTCTTGCCACCCCTATAGTGCCTTTTTTAGGCAAAGTTCAAAGGACAAAACCACCACCGTAACAGGTACAAGCATGCAAAATCTGAAGGTAATGCTACTCAATGCTAGAAGTCTAAACCTCAAAATGCACTCTCTCGAGGCACTCCTAAAAATGGAGAACATCGATATCTGTGCAGTAACTGAGACCTGGTTCAAGGCTCCAGAGAGCACCCCTGCAATACCAGGCTACAACTCTTACCACAATTTTTGGCCACCAAAGCAGGACCGAAACACTAAAGGTGGAGAAGTGTCAATATTCACCAAGAATATTCACACCACCAGGCTAGTTGCCCAACACAATGCGTCTGAAATTCTCCAGGTGCAACTAACACTAGGTAAGACTGCAATCCAAATTGTAGCTTGCTACAGATCCCCCACCATACCCCAAGATTCTCACTACACCTTTCAAAACATACTGGAAAATATTAAGATAGAACCAAACACCCTAATACTGGGTGATTTTAACTACACTGCCATTAACTGGGAAAACTACTCATGTACCAACACCTTTGCCCAACAGTTCTTGGAATTCATAAATTTCAATGCCTTGGATCAACTAATCCATAGTCCCACCAGGGGCTCCAATATCCTAGACCTGGTCATTACCAACATGAGAAATCAATGCTCCACACCTATGGTCACCCCCTCGTTAGTCAGGTATGACCATAAGCTAATCACCCTTAACATCCACATCCCACCCCCACCCCCCAGTAAGGAAACCTCCATAAAAAACTTCTCCAAAGCCAACTTCATGCTACTCAAGTCAGAAGTGACAAACTTCATGACACCCATGCAGACGGGAACTGAAAGTTCAACTGCTGAATCCTACACTAAGGCACTGTACGAGCACATCCACTCATGCATGAATTGTGCCATCCCAAATATGACCAAGATGCTCTCATCCAAAAAAAGGAAGCCAATCTGGTGCTCCCCTGCCATAAACAAACTTTACAACAAAAGGAAGAAACTGTTGCAGAAAAGAGGAAAATCCCAGGATGCAAAAAATTTCCTTACCAGCCTCAGTAAGAAACTGAGATCTCTCATAAAATCCTCGAAAGCTAGTTACGAAAATAAAATTGCTAAAGATTCCAAAGACAACCACAAGGCATTCTATAACTATGTCAAGAATCTAAATGGCAATGCTCAGATCTGCTCTGAGCTAAAACAGAATGGCATTAAATATACTGATCCCAAGAATATTGCCAATATCTTGGCAGATCGATTCAGTGCCAACTTCACCCCCCTCTCACCCCCTAAATGGCCCATCTCAATACCAGAAGATTGCCAAATTCCAGTAATACCGGCCACACAGGTAAAAAACAAAAAGCTAAGAATACAGCATCCATGGGACCAGATGACATCCCAGGCTGTGTACTGCATGAACTACAATATGAACTGGCACCTCACCTAAGTGTCATGTTTAATCATAGCCTCACCTCAGGTTTCGTGTCCACTGAGTGGCGCAGAGCTACATTTATCCCACTCCACAAGGGGTAATCCACCTTGGATCCCGGAAACTACCGTCCCATCAGTCTGACAAGCCTTATCTGCAAGGCCATGGAGCGTATTATCATGGAAGTTATAAACAACTTATAAACAAAGACATTGGCAAATGTCAAACACTGGACCCCACCCAGTTTGGGTTCGTGAAGGGCTGATCTTGTCTCCTGAACCTGATTGACTTCTTCGAATCAGTCTCCAGAACCATGGACAAGGGTAAGGTGGTCCACACAGCCTATCTAGACCTTGCCAAGGCCTTTGACACCATCCCCCACTTTGGAATCATAGATAAACTTACTAAGCTGGGTATTAATCCCTACATCACCCAATGGGTTGCTAACTAGCTTACTGATAGAACCCACACTGTAAAAGTAGCCGACTCCAAATCCAGCTCCAGACAAGTGACAAGTGGAGTACCTCAGGGTTCAGTCCTGGGACCGCTCTTGTTTGGCATCTACTTCTCTGAAGTACAGGCCAACACTAAGGGACTCTGGATAACAAAGTTCGCAGATGACTGCAAACTGGGAGCCATTATTGAATCCCCAAATGATGTGGATACTCTACAAAAGGGCCTTACAGAAACAGATGCTTGGTGCCACAGCCATGGGCTCAAGCCCAATGCCAAGAAATGTATAGTTATCCCCTTTGGGAAAAAACATGTATCCATGAATTACCATATAGGTGGCAGTACACTAAACACCGAAAGTGTGATAAGAGACTTAGGGACACAGGTGGACAGTGGTCTCAACTTCGATAACCACATCGCTACAACAGTCAGGAAATCCTTCTATGTGGCACACCTCATCACTAAGGGCATTTCATCCAGAAAAAAGGAGGTCATTGTCCCACTGTACTCATCCCTCATTAGACCCATTATAGAATACAACGCCCCGTTTGGTATGTACCTCTCAAGACATCTGCAACAACTGGAAAGGCTGCAGAAATACCTCACTAAAAGAATCACAGGCCTAAAGCAGATGCCCTAGACTGACCGCCTTAAAAAACTCCAACTATACTCTGTCGCATATCATCTACTCAGAGGCGATCTCTGCTTAACATACAAGGCCATGTCAAACCCAGAGCTGTTGGAATGCTACACTTAAAGAAATCCCAATCCCTCAGAGCCACACACTCCAGGGATCTAAACCTTGTCATCACAATAAACAAAATATGCTGGAGGGATAGGTTCCTGACCCAGAGACTCCCCAGACTCTGGAATAGATTACCCATACATGTCAAGCAGAGTGCCTCTTTGGCCCTCTTCAAAAGGAACCTTGACAATTGGATGGGAGAAAGGAAATTCACCCCAGGGATCATGTCAGTCGTCCTGCTAGACAGGGGTCCAGGGAAGTAAATAGTGTGGGAAAAAATAGTCAGGGAATTGTTATGGCTAGGCTTGTATAGGCCCTAGGGCTGATAGCCTAGTACCAACCTATGAACCTATGAACCTATAAATTTCACTTGATAAATTCTACTGGCTATAACCATGTATAACAGTCAACAAGTTTATAATTATCTGTATTTACAAAGTAAAATACTGTACTAAACTTTACTTTTAGTGTTTATGGGGTAACATCAAAATGAATCGGTAAGAGTACCAACTGTTCTCTTTTAATGAAGCTAAGAACAATCCAAGTTTCAGGTAAATGGGGTTTCAGCCAAAGGTAGCCACAAAGGTTCATGCACTCCTGTCTGCTTGAGAACAATAACCACGAGTGTTTTACTTACATATTGACCCTGACATGGGAGTTGTTCTTGAAGTAGAGGTAGCAGGAGGGAAAGGATGTCACCTCGAAATGAGCCACCAGGGCCTGTTCACTCTTCAGTACACGCCGTACAGCAATGTTCTCATAGGGCAACATGTCCAGTGTCACCTATAAAAGCAACAAAACATGACCATGAATTCCTGTAACCTACAAAGCACTAGCATTAACATAGTTCATGTGGAAAGCTAAAATTCCAAGTAGATCTCATTCAACTGCGCTACTACACAGATACTGTGGCAGGAACACTCTAAATTTTAATTATTCTGCATTTATCTAATGTCATCGACAAAAAGTTATGAAAACGCAGCCTCTGTAGCATACAGTCACATGACGAACCCCTCATCCCACAATGGTGCTTTTCAAATCCAACCTTTTAATTACCATGTACCTAGTTTAACTATCAAATGCAATTAACATACTACATTGAGTATACTTAGGTCTTCCATTTTATGGCAATAAAAATTAAAATAAGCATGCACATGACAAATACATTCAAGTACTACTCATTTTCTTGCCCACTACTTAACTACGTATTATATAATAAATGACTGATTTAACCAATTGTGCAGAACTGGGGATCACATTCCGAACAGTGACACAACTGTGATAGTAAATTAAAAAAAAAATTAGCCTCACTCATTGGTACACACTTGACTGCACACTACCGAAATCTCAGCATCTTGATGGAGACATCATGTTATTCAAGAATTATTATTATGTTTTTCTACAAATCTACAGTAGTCATCGAAAGGCATGGCATAAAAGCAGTTAACTCTTAATCTTTCATAAAAGGTTCATGAAAGAATGTAACTATACAGCTGTGTTACATCCGCACTAGGAATAAGAAGCTAAAACGTCTTAATCTGTTCGGCCCTGAGCAGCAGGATGCTAATTAATTCCCTTGCTTACTTATTTCTCCAAGAGCATTTCTCCACAATCCTCAACTGAAAACACAAAACACAACTGATATGATTTGAAGTCTCTCATAATCAATGAGAGTTACAAAAAAAAAAAAAAAAAGTGACCTATGAAAGTTCTTTTAAACGTTGGCCCTAGTAGTGCAGCGGTTAGCGTTGTTGCCTCACAGCAAGAGGTTCTCTGGTTCAATTCTTGTCTGGAGAGCCTTCCTTGTGGAGTCTGCATGTCCTCCCTGAGGTCGACAGAGTTTGAGACATACAGTAGGTGTGTTTTTGTGTGGGGTCTATATTGCATCGTCGAACTCACAGGAGTTTGAATGATGTAATATCGAACCATGAAGTTCGAAACCCAAGAATTACTAAACACAGAACAGCAATTTTTTCCCCAGGGAAATAAATCACTGTTCCGGTACAAAACAAAAACACACTTAAAACTTAAACTAATGTGGGGGGCTTTGCCCCCCCCCACCCCCCTACTTAAATATACCAACTCCAAGATTGCAACACAGTGGAGGAAATAGCAAAGCCCCAAAAATGGACCAGTGATATTTTTCCCTGGGGAAAAAAATCAGTGTGCCGTGGCTTCACTATTTTCATATTTCGAACATTTGGGTTCGACATTACAACGTTCTAACTCCTGTGAGTTTGACGTTGTAATATAGACCCATTTGTGTGCGTGTGCCTTCTGTGAAGGTTGGGCACTGGGTGGCAACTTGACACTTTAAAAACTCCACTGCCAATCAATCTGCGGACCGGTGACTGTGGTGACCCCTAATGGGAGAAGCCGAAAGACATTGCTTTGGTCTACACAGTGGTGTGTCAAAGGTCTGTCATGTAATGCTGATTTTAGTTTGTAGATTCAAGAAAGAAAAATAACATTTTATTTGCCAAAAATTCCTCATGTTGTGTTCAACCAATGGATTATATCTCTGTAAACATTCAAGACAGACCCAAGGTTTTAGTAGAATTGCTCATTTGTTCAAAAGCTTTCCAAAAGGAACAATAATAGTAGGTAGCACCTCACTGTTTTGTGATACTGCACAATCTATGCAAATTATACTTATATGTTCACAATATTTCAAAGCAACAACACTAATCTGCAAAACTATACTTGTTAGATGGTAAGTATCAATGGCAAAATTGTGTATCTTAATGGTGTGTATAAGACAGCGACATTTTTTCACCTGCAGATCGCAGAGACTTTATAGATTCATATGTACGTTCTAGGCTAGCTGCCCTTGCAGGCCATATTAAGCCTAGCCAATTTCTCTCTTTTTTTTTTTGCTCAATATAAACTATCCCATTTGGTTACAGATCGGCCTTACCCATCCTTTGGTTACAGACTAGCCCTACCCATCCCATGGTCAATAATTATATATTACCCCTAATGAGAATAATTGTGATCATACCATGGATAATTTGAGAAGACCCATGCATGGGATAAAGCATTTAGCAGCTGTATCAGTCCATTAGTAGTGCAGGGAGCTGTCCTGGGATAAATGTTCTGCTTTGCATCCATAGAACTAAGTTGCTGTTGAAAATGGACATGGATTAACTTTGTTTTATGTGGATGGGGTGTCTGTTCCATAGCAGCGGTATCATCTGCAAAATATACCTTTTCCTCTTGTTGATGTTGCAGAAAAGTTTTAGATCCCCAGATGAAGTACAATACTATATATATATTAATATGTTATATTAATATTTTAGAATATTAGTGCAAGTATTGAAATATTTTTAATATTCTTAACTGCTTTTTCAAACAATGATTAAATATTTCTGCATAACCTTCCATGTTTTAATATCATTTTTTACTAATACCCAATTTTGCTTACACTACCCCATATGGCAATATCACACTCCATTTTTGCAATATTAATGCAAAAATCAAAAATAGTTAAATTTTTCCTTTTTTTTGCAAACAACCCATAATAACTTCAGCCCTATAAATCCACCACTCACCATTTCATAGGTTCATGGATTAATAGTACTAGAATAACTTCCCTTATGGGCACTATTAAGCCAAGCCAATTACCCCATGTGAGAATCAAACCCTGCACCTTATGTCTGTAAGACAAACACCTTAACCATTACGCCAACTTCCCACAAAAGTATGTTCATAGGTCCATAGATTAGTACTAGGCTAACTGCCCTTGTGGGCCATTTTAAACCCAGCCAATTACTGGCGTGAGAATCAAACCCCGCACTTTGTCTCTGTAAGGTAAACATCTTAACCATTGTGCCAACCTCCCACCCATTTCACCTGTGCTTTCCGACCAAATTTAGTTATCTGAAGATGCCAACTTCCTGCCCAATACATACCACTCATGACATATTATAATAATACTGTTGAAACTAATAGAGTTCATCTCAAACAAAGTGTTACATCTATAGTGGTAACCTTCTGTTTGAGATTTTCTTTTAACACCCCCATCCCCCCTGTATGCATATACCACCCTCACATGATAGTAGTGCATTCCAATTAGTGTTTTTTAATGTAAATATGTAAAATATTTCATATTTTCATAAGTTTTTGCAAACATTTTTCAGTAACTCAAGCCTTGTATACTTTACATTGATTTTTTTCATTGCGTATGGCTGTCATCTTGATGATCACACCCTGCTTCTTAATGGAAGACCTACTATTTATTAGATATTAGTTTCAGTATTAGAATAATGTTAGTAATTATAAAACAGTGTATCCCAAATAACTTTGAAATCTATTGCTGCTTCATTAATCCAAGTGTGCTTACTGTCATTTTACTTCTAACATGTAGCACTTGCATTGTCCTCCCAACAAGACTGCATTATGTCCAGTTTTGATTTATTAATGAAAATATGGAATATGTTTCATATTTTTCACAACCTTCTGCAAACACCCTAAAGTAATGCAAGTCCTATATGGCCCCATAGTGAGGTTTTACCATGCATACCTACCAAACTGTATCAGTTTGCAGAGTCTACTTTGCTCAGTAGTGACCTTGCAGGGGTGGTGCTGCGGTAGCGTTGTCGCCTCACAGTAAGATGCTGTCTGGTTCGATTCTCAGCTAGAGCGTCTTCTGCGTGAAGACATGCGTGAATGGGCATACCTTCGTTGAAGGTTGTGCATCAGGCCTGGCAAGCTGGTACGTAAAAATCAACTGCCAATCATTAGCGGACCAGAGTTCCGCTGTGGCGACCCCTAACCTGGAAAAGCCGAAAGACACAAACAAACTTTGCTCAGTAGTGCAGGATCTACAGTTCCTGTGATATTATCCTTAAAAGAGGAATTTTGATAAAAGTATTTTGTTTGCCAAACAAACAGTTATATATGTGGCTAATTTTGCTTCACCTAACGTTTGTTTTAGAAGCATTTTTTTTCAGTAATACCTGCTACTTGCACAGCCCACACCCCAATGACTTTGTAAATATGGAAAACATGCCATATTTTCCATAACCTTTCATACTATGTTGCTCTGTACATACAATGCCAACCAAACACTTTACTGTGTATGCTCAGCAAAATCATCAGCTTGTGGATCTCAAAAAGCTGTGGCAGAAAAAAAGTTATTCAATGTTATGACTAACTTAAAACCTATATTTTACCTTTACTTCCTAAACAGTAATCAGTCTTACTGTAACAGAGTTAACTGAGTGCAAGTGTCCGGCTGCTTAAAAAATGGAAGTGGAGGTTTGGAAAAGGTGTAATACAATTTTTTCCTCAGGTTTGTACTATGAAAATTAGAAGTTATGTACTCACCATAACGTTCCATCTGAGTAGGTGACTTCATTCGGATGCAACCTGTGGGTATCGGATCCGACCTCGGATCCGAGCCGGCAATTCAAAAGCTTAGGCTCCGAGCTCCTAGCTCCTCCCTCTTACCCATAACCCCTTGCCAAGCCCTGACTGACCTCAGATTGAGTTTGCCCCAAAATACTGACAACAGTACCCTAAAACAGCATAAATACTCGCTCTATAAAGGTCAGGGGGATGGAGGATGGTTACATCCGAATGAAGTCACCTACTCAGATGGAACGTTATGGTGAGTACATAACTTCTAAATCTGAAGTAGGCAGACTTCATTCGTCTGCAACCTGTGGGACAGAGTCCCTAGCTACCTGAATCTTGGGCGGCCATCATGGAAGGATGTTCCGGAGCACCGCTGAGCCAAAGGATGCTCTTCCTCTAGAAACAACATCCACCTTGTAATGAGAAATAAAAGTATGAGGCGAGGCCCAAGTAGCTGCCGCGCAGATATCATCCAATGAAACACGGGACTTAAAGGCGGCTGACGTAGAAACTGCCCTAGTAGAATGAGCCGTAACCCTCTGAGGAGCAGGTCTGCTTGAAGTGTCATATGCCTGCAGAATACAATTAGCAATCCATTTAGATAGAGTGACTTTAGATACTGCTTTACCCAGAGCAAATTTAGCAAAGGAGACGAACAGCTGATCTGATTTCCTGTGGCCAGCTGTTCTGTTAATATAAAAACGTAATTGTCTATGAACATCCAAGGAATGCAATTTGTATTCTCCTTTGTTTGAGTATTTGGGAAAAAACACCGCAAATTGATTGACTGGTTAATATTGGATTCAGAAGAGACCTTCGGAAGAAAAGATGGATTGGTCCTGAGGCACACCCTATCAGGGTAGAAAGAAAGATAAGGCGGTTTGACACACAGAGCCTGAAGCTCAGACACCCTTCTGGCTGAAGTGATAGCTACCAGAAAGGCAGTCTTCCAGGAAAGGTATTTTAAATCAGAAGAAGCTGCAGGCTCAAGGGAGGAGCAGTAAGGGCCTGCAGGACTAAAGACAAGTCCCAAGGCGGTACAACCTCCTTGACTGGAGGCCTTAACAAAAACTCCTTTGAGAAATGCTTTGCATAATTTCGCCATAAGGGAGCTGTGTCATGACCAATGTGATAATGCGAGATAGCTGCCAATTGTACCTTAATCGTGGAAGAACTAGCCCCTTGATGAAAGAGGTCTGTTAGAAAATCCAGCACCGCTGACATAGGTGCTGAGAAAGGATCCAAAGTTCTCTGTCCTGCCCATATAGAGAATCTCTTCCATTTACTCCGATAAACCTGTCTGGTGGAAGGTTTATGAGCAGCCACTAGAATGGCCTTGACCGGTGAAGAGATACCGGGAGTCCTAATTAAGGTTGGAACTGGAGCAGCCAAGCTGTCAACTTCAGGGTCCGCAGATTGGGAACTGACATTCCCAGGGGGTGAGAGATGAGATCCGAAATTGGATCCAGAATCCATGGTCGATTGATTTTGTGAGACCATACAAAGGGGAACCAAGGCTGTCGAGGACAGAATGGGGCAATGAGAATCATTCTGCTCCCCAAACTGTAGGCTTTCTGCAGAAGCCTCTGCATCAGAGGAAGTGGAGGGTAGGCATAAAGGAGACCGGGAGGCCAAGCATGCACCAGAGCATCCCTCGGGAATTCCCCTGGTGGGGGAAGCAGAGCGAAGAAATTGTTGCATTTGGCGTTTGAGGGAGAGGCAAAAAGATCGCAACAGGGTTGCCCCCAAACGGCAAAAATCTTCTTCGCTACTTGATGATTGAGGGACCACTCGTGTGGAGAAAGGATGGTGCGACTGAGCTTGTCCGCAAGGATGTTGGACTTTCCCGGAATGTGCGTTGCTACCAGAAAGCGTTTGGTGGAAATTGCCCATTCCCAGACTCTCATGGCCTCTCGACAAAGGGGGTAAGACCTGGTTCCTCCCTGCTTGTTGATGTACCAGACTACCGACATGTTGTCTGTCTGAATCGCAATAGTCCCTGAAGGAAGAACGTGGTGAAGTGCTTGCAACGCTAGGAGCACCGCCCTCATTTCCAGGACATTTATATGCAATGACGTCTCTGTGGGATTCCACGTGCCTTGGACAATCTTTCCCACGGAATGGCCCCCCCACCCGAGGCAAGAAGCGTCCGTGGTCACTGTGGCTCGGGGAAATGCAGCGCAAAAAGGTCTCCCTGCCAGGGGCTCCGGAGAAAGAAGCCACCACAGAAGGGAGTCCCTGCACGCTCTGCTGACCGCAATCGGAGCGTTTAGAGACGAACAAAGAGGAGACCATTGAACTTGAAGGGTCCATTGAAGAACCCGCATGCGTAAACGGGCATGAATTAGAAGCGGGATAGCTGCCGCCATAGAACCTAGGGCCGTCAGGACCGAAGCTGCAGTTGGAGATGGTTGCAGGATCGCTGTCACATGACACTTCAGGCTGGCGATACGGTCTGGGGTGAGGAAGGCTCGCATTGATCTGGTGTCTAGTCTTCCTCCTATGAAATCTATAATTTGAGTGGGATTTAGAAAAGATTTCTCCCAGTTGATCGTGATGCCCAGCCTTGGTGCTAGTTGAAGAAAGTAATCCCTGGCTGAGCACAGAAGATGCCTTGATGATGCCGTCAGGAGCCAGTCGTCCAGGTACGGAAAGACCTGTAATCCCTGGAGCCTCAGGTGGGCCGCTACCACCGCTAGCACCTTGGTAAACACCCTGGGGGCTGAGGTGAGACCAAAGGGGAGGACCCTGAACTGATAATGACTGGCTCCCAGCCGGAAGCGAAGAAACCTCCTGGATCGTCTGTCCATCCGAATGTGGTAGTACGCATCCTTGAGGTCTATGGAACACATCCAGTCGTTCTCCCTCAAGAGGGGGAGTATAGATTGCAGGGTGACCATCCGGAACTTTTGCTTGGTTACTGACAGGTTCAACTGGGAAAGGTCTAAGATTGGTCTTAAGTCCCCCGTCTTCTTTGGCACCAAAAAGAACCTGGAGTAAAACCCTAATCCGGCTTGATCTGGGGGGACGTGCTGGATGGCTCTTTTTTTTTTTTTAGCAGCTGCTCGATTTCGATAGCTGCCGCCTCCCTTTGGTCGGGTGGAACATCTGGGAGGCTGCGAGATTTGGGAATCTTGAATAGGGGTATTGAATATCCTCTGGATATAAGTCGAAGCACCCAACTGTCTGTTGTTATGGACTCCCAAGAAGTCAGGTGCATCGAAAACCGCCCCCCGACTGCCTCTAGAGACGGACAGCCGGGCAACCCTTCAGGGCTGCTGCGTGGGTCTCCCAGAGAAGGGTTCTCTGGACCCAAAGTTGCCAGGAGCCCCCCTGCCTCTGGCACGACGACCTCCCCGTCCTCCTCTGCCACGGAAGGACTGGTTATCCGGAGCAGGTTGGGACTGCTGCGACTTCCGGAACCACATCTTCTTCTGTCCCTTTTGGTTCTTAGAGAAGGACCTCTGGGGAGCTGAGAAGCGGACTCCGACGGCAGACAGCGTCTTCCCGTCCTTTTCGCTCTGGACTAATGTCTCACGAACAGTCTTGCCAAACAAAGCAGAACCATCGAAAGGGGCATTCGCGAAGGTCGCCTTGAAGGGCTCTGCAAAATCACAATGGCGGAGCCAGGCCTGTCGCCTCATGACTAGGCCTGCTCCGCTGGCTCTAGCGGCTCCCTCAGTAGCATGAGACAGTAGCCGCATAGATGTATTGGAAACTGATCTGAGAGTGGCCATTCGGGTGGAGTAAACCTGTTTATCCTCACTCGAGATGGACTCCGGGGGAGATGCAGCGTATTCTTTAATCAGATCCCGCTGCATCCTAATGACATGTGCCATGTAGTTCAGCGCTCTCAAGGAGAAGGTCGCTGAACTAAAAACTCGCTTCCCAATGCGATCCATCGAACGGGACTCCTTGCCCGGAGGATGCACGGAGGGACTCTCCTGGGCCAATTCCCTCTTCGTGGCTGCAGCCATCATCATGGCATCTACTGGGGGACCCTTACTCCAGTGGGTGCGGTCTGATGGAGGAGAAAGAATGCGGTCCGGGCGCTTAGGGATAGGCTCAATGGTGTCCGGATCCTTCCACGCCCTGATGGAGATAAGATCCACCAGGGGTTCAGCAGGAGGGGACACCCAAGAGGTAGAAGGGCCCGCCTCGAATGCCTCCAAGAACACAGACTCGTCCGAAGAAGCCTTGGGGGCAGACCACCCCCCCGATCCTTAACATCTCCATGATGTCTCCAAATGAGACGTCCTCAGGGGGTGACCTAGGGGAGCCTTCCCTTCATCCAAGTCCGTGTCTTCAGTGACGGACTCAGGGGAGTCCATGTGCCTCCTCTTGCACTTACGCTCGAGGTACTTCATCGGGGGGGCTGTCCGAGGAGTACTCTTCAGCAGTCGGATGTTCCAAGGGAACCACTTGGGACATCGAGGCGGGCTGTCCCTGGGACCGGCTGGTGGGGGCCTGGCCCAACTGCAATGGAGTGCGGGATGGAACCGTGGCAGGGACCGGGGTCCGGATGTCCTCGACAGTGCCCTTTCCATAACGTTGAAAGCCGAGGGGAGCCAGCTTCTCTAAGCCCCGAGAGCCGACCCCACTCGGATCCGACGTGCGGATCGGAGTCGGAGCGAAACCGCCGGATCCGAGACCGGTGTGCTCCGTCCTGGACGGAGCCGAAGACACACCAGCTCCCTCGGATCCGTGGCTCGGCCCTCGGCTTCGAGTGGTCGTGTCCGGCACCAAGCACTCAAGGGATGGGACGGATCCGAGGTGCGCCGACCTATCGGATCCGACCCACCCCCGGATCCAAATCTGCACGGCGCCGATAGCTCCGAACCCGTGGTATGGGTCGGAGAAGGAGCTAAGCGGTCGAAAAAAGGGGTCGAACCCCCTCCCGGCTGGGGCTAGGAGCACTCCCATTTGCATTTGGGCCTGGATGAATTTCCTCATCATCCGGTCCATATCAGCTTCGCTCATAGAAAAGGTTGATCTAGAGGAGGCCACCGAAGCGGACCTAGAGAGCCGCCTCGGTGACCTCCTGGAAGGGCTAGCCTCCTCCTCCTCGGGTCCAGGAGAGAACCGAGGGAGTGGAGCCGAGGAGGAGGAAAGCTAGAAGGCACAGGGAGGCCCGCTTAGACGGAGGAGCCGAACTGGAAGTTTCGGCTCTCCTCTTGTGGTGCTTCTCCTGTGGCTCTCCTTCTGTCTTTGCTTAGAAGAATCCTTCCGTTCCGGCAATTTTGAGGCAGGTTGAGTCGCAGCCGGAGGGGGAGAACTCACAGCAACAGGTTGCTGAGTGGAAGGGGCAGAGGCGGCGGTATCTGGGGTAAAAGACCCGCCAGCACCAACTTCGACCTCTGTTCCTCAAAGCCGGGGTTGAACCCTGCACAAATGGTACAACCAGATGACAGGTGTTCAACCCCAAGATGAAGACCGAGTGTGGCCATCTGCTGGGGATAGCTTATGGCCACACTCGGTACATTTTGAAAACACAGCCTTATGGGCTTCCGACATAGTAACCCTAAGGCCTAACACACAACACACACAAACACTCATAAAACCCGATAAAATTAAACAAAAAGAGAGAGGAAAGCCTAAACACACTCAACACTAACTGAAACAAGAAAGAAATTAAGGATTTTGAAAAACTTTTTAGTCAAAACTTATCTCTATCTTTCACCAACGCCAGGAGCTCAGGAATTCCGTAGCTACTTGAAAAGCGGCAAACGAAATCTGAGGTCAGTCAGGGCTTGGCAAGGGGTTATGGGTAAGAGGGAGGAGCTAGGAGCTCGGAGCCTAAGCTTTTGAATTGCCGGCTCGGATCCGAGGTCGGATCCGATACCCACAGGTTGCAGACGAATGAAGTCTGCCTACTTCAGATCTATTACTTTCGAGCTGGTACAGATGTATACTGTATATCAAAGCAAACAAATGCCTTATTTGTATGTATATATCTGTAACAGTTCATCAGAAATTAGACTTTCAATACACTAATGAGTATTCCCTTCTTAAAACATACGTACCCATACATGTTACACAGGAACTCTGCTTTCCTGATGTCTATACTCTTCTAGGAAGCAGTGTGAGCAAAAGTTAATGGTGCACACGTGTCTCAGACGTTTCACAAAAGTCACCAGTGAAGGGCTTGTTCTAAGTGAATAGACTGCAGAATTTCAAAATGTAGGAACAGTAAACAAAAAAGTACAAATACCCACCACAGCCACAGATCTTTGAAAGGTACTTCCAAACGTAGGCTCTTACAAGCAGAATCTGTCAATCAACAGCAACCAATCTTGTACAAAAATAAATACATAAAATAAAAGAGAACAAAACAAAAACAAAATAAAATCAACAGTAAATTTACAAGGCCTTTGACGATACTGCCCCCCCCCCCTGTACCTGGGTTAAGAGACGAGCTCATTGCCACCCACTCCTGTTCTTTTCCTAATACGCCAAGAGGCTTTACAGAAACAGAACCATACACCAAGAGATTTAATGGATATAATACACTTAGTCTCTTACTCTGACTAAACAAATGTATTCTGGTACAAAGACTCTGACCATGGGCTTTGAAGCACACTGAAAAGTTTAAGCTACTTATTCATAAAAGAGGCACTGGACTCCTATTGGGTACAAAACAGTTGTAGGGTAGGTCATGAAATTTTCACTATATAATCCTGATATCCAAAATGTTTAGGAAAGGATTAAGAATGGAATATTTGCTAGTTCACTCTACTTAGATGTTTCTAAGATTTCCAAGAATGTACATGCACTGTCAATCACCATTTTCCCTTACATATTACAGAAGTTAGGGGAGTTTAGTCATCACATATAGGCTGCTTTCTAGCTCTATACAAAACAGAGCTCAGGCCAACAAATGCTAAGAACCTATGCCTATCCATCTCTGGTATATGCAAGTGTACCAAAGGGGTCTGTGCTTGGACCTTGTTGTTTTCCCTGTTTGTGGACATGTGGAAAGACTGTGACATTGCTGATTAAGCACAGTATTCAAATGATTCCAGACATCATCTTCACTGTGGATACCATGCTGCTACCAAAACAGCTACAGAAGTAGAATGGAATTAGAGTTCTGGTCCCCTTTTAAATATGAGCAAAGCTGAAAGTATGTTTTGAGCTGATAAAATTATCATGCCAAATAATTCACACATACGTTTCATTAGTGTCAAGGATGGAACCGTACAGTAGGAATTAAACACTCCATAGAAAGAGGGTATAATAACTAGCTAGGAATCCTTGTCTAATCGTAGATCAGACAGATTGAACCAAGGAAAGACTTTTTTACCCACAAAATAGTTACGAAAAAACAGCAAACTGAAAATTAACAATATAAGTACATCTTAAAACTATCAGTGCATACAAGGTAAAGACAAGACAGTATATAAACTCCTGAAATAACATTTATTAGCATGCTCTAATAATTTCCATAAAGTGAAATAAATAAAAAAAAAATGATTACTAAGAATGGAAGGCATATTATACACATTTATGATGTTAACTATATCAAAATATATAGCCCACAGGAAAGCAAAAGGATGCTGTGTTAGAGGGTTACAATCACCAAGAAACAAACCCACATGGTAGAACCATAACGTTAACAAGCTTTACTATAAAAGGAAAAGAATTTTGAGTAAAAGTAAGAAGAGTAATTTCTAGAATGTTAGAGCCCTTATCACTGAAATAAATAAACAAGTGAGAAGCTTAATAAAATGTGCCAAAGCTAAGCCTGGAACTGAAATAGCTACCCAAACCAAAGACAATTACAGGGCATTTTTAGTTACGTTCACAATCTCAAAAGAAAAATGCAGCAATGCACTGAGCTGACTGCAAATAATGTTATCTATACTGAGGCTAAAGATACAGTGAACCTACAGGCAGCTAAAGTGAGCTATAACTATACCCCTCACTCCCCTCCGTCTGTCCTACAAGATATACCTGGAAATGACTCGCCTTCAGCTGTCACACAAGGCCAAGTACTAAAAGTGTTATCAAATGCTAAAAAGACTGGATTGATGGGTCATAACAATATCGCTGGATACACTGTAAATAGCAAGAAGCATTATTTAGCCCCACCCCTAACATCAGTTCATTCTCAGCCTCCAGACAGGTTTTGTACCAAGTGAATGGAGAGCATCACACTCATTCCCCTGCATAAGGGAGGACCTTCCACAGACCCAAGCAATTACAGACCTATAAGTCTGACTGGCCTCATATGCAAAGCCATGGACAGACATATCATTGAACTAATCAAGCAGGACATAGGGAACCACCAAACAATGGTCTCATCCCAGTTTGGATTTATCAAGGGCAAGTCATGTTTAATGAATTTAGCAACTTCTTTGAAAAGGTCACCAATACAATGGATGAAGGCAAAAAGGTACATGCTGTATACCTCGACCTGGCCAAAGCTTTTGATGCAATCCATCATGCAGGCCTATAAGAAATGCTAAATAAACTGGCAATAAACCCTTATGTCACCTGCTGGATTGCCATCTGGCTCACAGATAAGACACAGGACATCAAAATATGGAAAGTTATCTCCACAAAGAGATCAGTCACCAGTGGTGTCACCCAGGGTTCTGTGTGGGACCCCTCTTGTTTGGCATCTACATTTCTGAAGTAAAAGCCAGTACCAAAGAGGTCTAGCTGACTGATTTTGAAGATGTACTGCAAGCTAGAAGCAGTCACTGAATTCCACAAATGACAGACATCCTGCAGGAAATAACTGCTGCCAAAATCATGGACCAAAACTAAATGCCAAAAAATGCATTGCTGTAGCCTTTGGGAAGTAATCCATGTCAGGGAAATACCACATTGACAACACGCCCTTAAGAGCTGGCCCAGTTTTTTGGTATTTGAAAACTCATGTGGACAGTAACCTAACTTTTGAACAACATGTGTCCATTGTCATAACAAAGTCCTTCGATATTGCACAGCTTATAAACAAAGGGATTTTGTCTAGATCTTGGGATATCACTGTCCCCCTGTACTCAGACCTTATTAGGCTACTAACTAAGTGTAAAGCCCCTTTGGAATGTATCTGTTCAGACACATGTAACAACTGGAACACCCACAGATACCACACTAAAGGATACAAGGCCTAAACCATATTTCCTATACTGCCAACTCAAAGCCCTGTCACTATTCTTAGTGTCCTTCAATCTGCTAAGAGGTGCCCTGTGTCTGACATACAAGGCATGTTCCGACCCAGTATTAACAGATTTACTGCACATCAGCAAGTCAAATAGCATTAGAACTACTCAGTCGAGGGATCCAAACCTCTTTGGCAACATCAAAAGAATGGCTTGAAGGGACAGGTATACCTTGCGGAATATACTGCTGCTGTGGAACTGACTCATCATCCATGTGAAACAAAGCTCATCCATGTCCATATTCAAGTATCACTTGGATCTATAACAGAAAACATAATATTTACCCCAGGACTACCCCCCACACTACTAATGAACACAGGCGGCTCCTAAATGCTTTACTACATGCATAGCTCACCTGAAATTATCTATGGTTTGATCCCAGTTATTCTCATTTGGCGTAATATATAATTATCGACCATGGAATGGGTATGGCCAATCTCTAATGAAATGGGATAGGTTAATTTGAGCACCAAAGTGAAACTGACTAGACTTAAAAAGGCCCGCAAGTGCAGATAACCTAGTACTTACCTATGAACATATAAGAAAGAACTAATATAACAAGGGACCACCCTAAGATCTGATTACAATATAAAGATTAGAATATTATAGTACCTTCAACTGAAAACACTGCCAAAATGAAGAAACAACATAAAATCAAAACCTCCACGACCGAAGTAAAAAACAAAAAAATAGGTAGAACAACTCAAACTGTGCACTTTCGTTCTTGTATTTAATATTAGAACTTCTTTGGAAACAAATACACCAGTCAAACAGCCATCATTTAAATACATTTATAACCAATCAAAATGTAATACATGACAACACTTCCCAAACCGACCATTTCAGTGCACATTTAATATTTAAATTTTCATTAAGACCAGGAGGTGTGTCTGCATTTAAAAAAATATTGTCATATGAGCCCATTCACTTCAAGTAAACAATTTACATCTCCAATAAACTCATTAACTCTTTCTACAGCTAAAAATTTGAAAAACTTGCAGTTCTTGCATCAATCACTGTGCCTAGCCAAAGTATTATTAAAATCTTTGTTTCTGATCGCCACATAATGCTCAGGCAACTTGCATGTGGTTTTACAAATATAAAATGAATTACAAGCATCACAGAAACCTAACTAGACCACATTGGTGTGACTACAATTAAAATAACCCTTAAACTTTATAACATAGCCAGAATGTTTAAAACATACTTTTATTAAAAGCATTGATATCTGCTGATGAACTACTGAATATATATATATATATATATATATATATATATATATCTATA